>NC_058407.1:167874289-167967853 GCF_002201575.2 Neomonachus schauinslandi | reverse complement strand
CCCCCCGGTCCTACCGCCATCTCAGCGCCCTGCCCTCCCTCCACAAGGCCACGTTCTTGTCTAACAGGAGTCTGGAATCAGAGAAAGGACCTTTGACAGCTGACAAGCCTCCCACTTACTTTACTCCTTTTGGTTCTATTTTTTTGTTAAGATATAATTAAAAAAAAAAGATAATGCACATAAAATTCATCCTTTTAAAATGTACAGCACAGTGGGTTTTCACAAGGTTGTGCAAACATCACCACTAAGTTCAGAACATGTGCATCACCCCGAGAGGACACGCTGTGCCCATGATAAGTCACTCCCCATTCCCCGCTCCCCCAGCAACCGTCTACTCTCAGCCTCCGCAGACTTCCCTGTACTGAACATTTCACATCGCCAGAATCACACAAGTGGCGAGCTGGGGCTGGCTTCTTTCACTTAGCGTTCTGTTGTCCGGGTTCATCCATGATGTAGCGTGTGGCCGGCCTCGCTCCAGGACTTTCCCTCCACTGTATGGAGACCGGGCATTTTGTTTCCTGGCCCCTCAGCGGACAGTTGGGCTGTTCCCACTTTTTGGCTGTTATGAATAATGTTGCCACGAGCGTTCACGTACAAGTTTTGTGTGGACCTGTTTTCTGTTCTTGGATACATGCTTAGGGGTGGAATCGCCAAGTCACAGGGTTAACTACTTTTTTTAAGATTTTATTTTTAAGCAATCTCTACACCCAACATAGGGCTCGAACTCAAGAGTCAGTCACATGCTCTATTGACTGAGTCAGCCAGGCGCCCCCAAAACCCCAAACTTTTAGGTGGAAGAAAAATGCTTTAATATATAATATACTCATCTTTACACCAACACATAAAACAGAATTTAATTTTTTTTCTTATGGAGAAAAAGGGCTTATGGAGGCAAAAGTACCCCTGGCCCACTCAGGATGTGGCCGGTGTCCCTGTAGTCCCGGGCCACAGTCCCTGCCCCCAGACAGATGGCAGGCTGGGGTATTTGATCCTCCTAAGAGGGTTGAGAAGAATTAGAACTTCGAGGATGGGGTCAGACCAGCCCTGGCCCCATTCCAGGCCCAGCTCTACTGCGAGCCTGGGACCCTGGGCCAGTCACTGCATCCTTGAACCTGTTCCCTCATCCAGAACCTGGAAGCCAGCAGCACCCGCCACGGCAAGCAGCGTCTTACTCAGGGAGTAAATGGGACGGCGGGCCTGGCAGAGTCGCTGGACCACACTTGGCGAGGAGAACTGGAGTGGGGACGGGGCAGCAGCCCAGGTCAGGGGGCGGGCTCCCGGGCCTCACCACAGCTTGGTCATTGGGGAACGCGGGTCGAACGGGCAGTCTTCGGCTCCCTCCTGCTCGGATGCAGCAGGATGCACGCGCACGCACACGCACACGCACACACCCACGCACAGCCTCTCCACCGACAAACACACCAGGGCCTGCTGACTTTGGCTATAGGGCATTTATTGCAAACGGAACATCTGAGGTATGAGAAGCTGACCTGGAACCCACGCCTGCCCTGGCTACGATGGGGCAGTCTCGCCTCGCCCCACGCCAGGCCCCCGGCACTATGGACCCAAAGCAGCCCGCAAAGGGCAGGGCCCCACGCTCTGAGGTAGCTGCATCTGAAGCCCCCACAGCACAACTCCCCAGGCTTGCCCAACTCCCACACAGATCCAGGCCTGGAGGGGAGGAGGGGGGTGGAAGGCAGGCCCCGACAAACACTGCAGCCTCGGAGGAAAGGCACCTTCCTACCTGCCCATCCCAGGGACAGCCCAGCCGGCAGCGTGGGGAGAGGGTGGCTGGCTGCTGGAGGCAGGCGGGGCGGGGCTGGGGCCGGCCAGGCTGCGGGGGTCACTGCTGCTCCAGGCAGTCCTCGGTCACCCCCTGGGCAGCCAGCTCGGCCAGCACATTCTGCAGGTAGTTGGGGTCAGGGTAGCCGTGGCCTGTCACATTGCGGTCCATCTCTGTCTTGTGGTGGATCTCGTTCCACACCACTGTGTCCGTCTCTCCCGTGGTGCTGGACGTCCCTACTGTGAAGATAAGTCGCCTCTTCCAGGCCACCTTCAGCAGCTCCAGGACCTGCCGTGGGGGAGGGAGAGGGAGGGGGAGGGAGGGCCTGGTGAGCGAGCGCAGGCCTGGGCACGGGTTTTTCACCCCGGAGCAGCGGGGCGCCGGGGCCGGTTGACAGCTGCTGGCATCCACTGCTCGTGCCCCTTCCCGGGTCTGACCTGCCCCAGCAGTGGGGGCCAGGACGGGCACAGTGGCCACCCACCCAGTGCCAGCCGTGGGTGGGGCGAACCAAGGCGCACGAAGCCCTCTCTCTCCGACCTGTACTGTGACCGCCGGGCAGGACCGGGGCCGGGCCGCTCTCCTAAGTGAGCCCACCCATAGTCCCGGGCCTGGAGCCCCATCGGTGAGGGTCCCTGGCCTCTGGCTCCAGTCCTAACTCCTCTCACAGAACTCTACCTGCTGACCTCACCGCCCCAGAGGACCCCACACCTCAGAGGGCGCTGCCATCCGCTGCTCAAGCCACACCTGGGGCCGGTCTAACTCGACCCTACTTCCAAGTCGGCCTCTCCCTCCCGAGGGAGCCCGCGCCTCTCTGCTCCCCCACACCCAGTACCTGCCGGCCAGGCTCCCAGCAGCCAGAAGTAGCTTTTTCAAACCTCCAACCAGCAACACCCAGGGCGGCCTAGGGGTGCCCGATGCCCCACTGCCCCCACAAGGGGCTCTGGTCCTCCCCAGACTTCCCAGCCTCCAGCCCGGTCCACCTGCTGCCACTCACGAGCTGCTCTGTCAGCCGGGAATGCTCTCCCTAGCCTCAGCGCAGAGGTAGCTCTGCGGGCCGTCCCAGTCACCCAGTCCTTTCCTGTCCCCCCCACCCCCGCCCCCACCCCACTGATCTCGTCACGCTAACCTGACTGAAGACCAGGTGACCTGGCCCGAGAGGTTGATGAAAGAGGCCTCCCCTCCAGTCATCTCTCCTGGGGGAGCATGCCTAATGCACAGCAGCCCCTGGGAAGGAGGGGCCAGCACCCCAGCCAGCCCCAGAAGAAGAAGGTGAGCAGAGCAGAGCAGGTATGGCCACCAGGCTGGGCCCTTCCCCACCCCACCTGCTCGAACTGGCCACAAGCAGCCAGGCACAGGCCTACCAGCCGGGGGGCCCCTTCCTCACCTTGCGGCCCTGGGCGTTGTCTGGAAGGTAGCACTGGCGGGGAAACCCCCTGGCGGTGAATGGCTTCCCGGGGTTGGGGTGCTCTGGGCCCTGCAGGAGGAACGCAGACACCAGGTGTGGGAGCGTCCTGAGAGGGGCCCAGCAGCCCAGCCCACCCTCTGCCTCCCCGGCCGGGGCTACTCCTGCACTTGGGACCAAATAAATCCGTGTCTCAGATCCCGCCCCTCAGAGACGGGACATGACACGGCCTTCCCTGACGCCATGCCACTCGGTCTGGCACAGACGCTCCTGCTAACTGATGAGACCAGAACTCATCAAAGGCCGGGGCACACGCTCCCACCCCACTGGTGCCCCTCCGCGCTCTGTGGCCGAGATGGCAGGGCCTCCTTCCTGATGCCCTCACCCCTTGCTTGAGAGGGGGCCACAGCGGGGCCTGGCACAGGGGCAGCAAACAGGACGGGAGGGGAGGGGGCTAGAATGGTGGAAGGCCCTCTGCCACTCAGAGGCACATCACATACACCTCCAAACCTCCCCCCCCCGCTCCCCGCTCTGTGGCTCTAAGGCTGTCGGGAATGTTTTTAAAATTCACTATGACCCCCTGAGAAGCAGCAGAGGGAAACCAGGGAAAAGCATGTGGCTGAACAAAACAGGGACACCCCACCTGTCACAGACAGGCCCCTCTGGGTCCTGGTCTCCACTGCCCGGTACCTTGCCCACCTGTCACCAGTTCTGAGGTCAGCCCTGGCCCAAGCAGGAGGCCGAAAGGCCCAGGGCTCCTATCTGGGTCTCTACTGGGACCCTGGGACCTTCTGCTCAGGTTCCCGTCTTGTTCTTGACATTAGA
Organism: Neomonachus schauinslandi; assembly: GCF_002201575.2. Taxonomy (NCBI): domain Eukaryota; kingdom Metazoa; phylum Chordata; class Mammalia; order Carnivora; family Phocidae; genus Neomonachus; species Neomonachus schauinslandi. The sequence continues at coordinate 167,963,843 of NC_058407.1, read as the reverse complement.
GCCGGCCCCACCACACCCAAGGCAGGCCTGGATCTGGCCACTGAGCTGGCCTCTCAAGAGCAACTGCCCTCACTGTTGATACCTCCCTGCCCTGTGGGATCCCCCGTTATTCAGCCCCTCAACACGAGCATTCTTTCTGCTTCATACACTTGGCCTTCTGCCCAGTACAAGTCCAGCTACGATGTCTCTGCCTCCAGGATGCCCTCCCTGCATCAGCAAAGGGCTGAAGGCCACCTCTTTGCTTCCACAGCCCTAAAAGCTTGTTCCCTCCCCAGACGCTGGTGCCTCCTGGTTCCTAGGAGCCTGAAATCAGGAGGCTGGGGCCTCCTGAGTGCCCCAGGGATCAGACCACTGGGAGAGGGGCGGCGTAGGAAGAAGACTGCCCCAGAGTGAGAGGGACCGATTCTAGAACGATCCCAGGAGGCTCCTCTCGTGGCCCTTACCTGGATGCCGTGAGGAATGTTGTAAACTATGAGTATTGTTCCGCAGTCCTCATGGCCGGGTAGGGATACCTGGAACTTGAACACCTCCATCTTCCCCCGGGGCTGGGTCCCAGTTTTCTCCCCGTAGATGGTCTTGCAGGAAGGACACTGCAAACTTCCGTCCTGAGACAAAGCAGAGCACCACGGACTGAGCCGGTGGCCCTGAGAGAGTGCCTAGCACGGCCCCCTGCCCCACAGCAGGTCCCCAGCTCGTCCCCCCAACTCCCTCCCGACCCCAACGGCTTCCCTGGAAAGACGGTCAACATGGGGGCGAGGTACTGGAGACGAGCATCGAGTAGGCAAACCAGGTTGGTGCACAACAGTCTCCACGGTCGAACGGGTTTCAGACCAAATGAAAACCCCGTGACCTAGCAAATGCTGGTGCCGGCACCCTGGCTGGTACAGGGCAGCCCAGGGATGCTGCGGGCGGGAGACGCCACGCCAGGCCACGAGGTCTGGCGCGTGACCCAGGTCCTTCTGTCTGTCCTCCTGACCTCTGTCCGTTCCGGCTAAGAGCCACTGAAGGACAGCAGCCAGGTGTCACTTGCCATCAGGCCTGCAGCGGCCAAGCTCTACCCTGCTGAGGGCCCAGGCCTGCAGACATCGCGAGTCTGCCTCCGAGAGCGTCCCAGGCTCCCCGCAGGACAACAGCGGTCCCCTGCTCAGCCGCGGCAGGCCCAGGGCAGGACTAGGGCAGGACTGTGGGCACATGCGGGGGGCGGACGCTTGTTCGCCGGCACCTTGTTCCCGTTGCAGTACATGGCCAGCAGACACAGCAAGTGGAAGGCATGGCTGCACTTGGCCAGGTGGCCCACGGCCATGGGCCCAATGGTCTTGCTGTCGGTCACGTCGCTGTAGCCGGACACCACAGACAGTTTCTCCATACAGATGATGCAGTCCTGGAGAGAGACCAGCACAGGGCACGCTCACCAACAGCCCGCTGCGCCGCAAGGGGGGTGGAGGGTCTTAACAGGAAAAGGCTGTCATCTGCTGAAATGCCAGGATTATGGGCAGTCATTCCTGTAGTCAGTTGTCCCAGAGGTGGGGGAGACAGATGAGGCACCAGGATCCGTGCCCTTAGAGGACTCGCCACAGGAGAAGGGACGACAGGCGGCCACGAGCAGAGGGGCACGGAGGCCTTGGCAGTGAAAGAAGCATAGGCTGAAGACAGCAGCAGACACGGGCCAGGAGAAGGTAAACAACAGGGCAGGAAACTGAGAGGAGAGGACCTCAAAGCTGGCTGTCACAAGGGAAAAAGAACAAGGTGGAACAAGGACGGGAACGGGCACGGCAGGGAAAGGGAAGAGAATGTTCTGAAGCAGAAAGCAGCCTAGTTTGGGAAGGGTGGTGGCGGCCGCAGGGGGCAGGGGTGAGTAGGGTGTAAAAGAGACAGGCGGGTCAGGACCAGGTCCCTGAGGTTCTGACGGCCAAGCTGAGGAGCGGGGCTTTGTCTCCCATGGCAGGAGACCCTGCCGAAGGGTTTTAAGGTGAGACTACCAGCATAATCACAGCTGCCTGGAGGCCAGGAGGCTGGTACAGAGCAGCCCAGTTATGCCGGGTGGGGGAGGGGGGGTGGGGAGCCTGCAAGGGCAAAGGCAAGGACACAGATTTGTGTGCTGTCCAATGGGAGCACAGACAGCTCTGGAGGGAGGGTGGGGGACACGGGGACGACCCCCAGGTTACTGGTACCTTTACCAGCCAGAGCTGCGGGAGAAAGAGGTGGGGTGGAGGCCTTGGTTCTGTACTGGCACGACTGCCCTTTAACCCAGGACCCCCCGCCCCGTGCCCCCCGAGTCCTTGGGACTCTCCATTCAAATCAGAGACCAGCGGCACAGCAGCCCCCAAAACGCGGTCAGCACAGAGGCTCGGGTCCTACCGAAGCTGCTATGAGGGTCTGGCAGGCCCCATAATGACAGCAGGGCTGACCGGCTCTCCCCATAGCCAGAGGGGCAGGACTTCCAAGGGGACAAAGCCACGCTTTTCCCCAGCTCGGTCCTCGGGGAGTGGGGCAGGCTCTCCCACCCCTTGTCTCCAGGATGGCCCAGGCAGAGGGCTACGCAGAGGCCTGTGTAGGAGCCTTGCTCAGGACCACAGCTCGTGAGCGGCAAAGCTCAGATCAGAATTTAGGCCTCTGAAGCCAGGCCACCTCCCCTTGGTAAGGCCTGCCTCCTCCAGGAGGCTGGGAGATCAAGCCCAAGTACCTGGACGACGGCCGGCACTCAGAGGCACCTTGGGAAGCACCCTCCCAGCACGAAGGCTGGTAAGCTTCTCCTCTGGAGCCAACCCTCATCTCCAAACCAAACCAGAAGCAGCGTGGCTCCGGCGACACGTACCTCATCTGGGGCCGTTTTCAGCTCTTCCGTATACTTTTTTATCACCTGTTCCGGCTCTGGCTTTGGAGTCCCTCCTACAAGAGAGAAGAAGATTAGCAGTGTCCCAAGGAGTACGAACTGGAGACGCTGAATCTAGAGAGGAAGGAGGACAAGGGAGAGGCCCAAGCTGCCGGAAGGGACACTGAGAGGGGCCGAGGTGCGAGGGGTGAGCGTGCAAGAGGAGACGCGGCACCACTGCAGATGCTCGGAGCTCGGCCTGGCAGAGCCCTATCCAGACCGCCCGCTGGAGGCCCGGCCCCAGGAGCCCTGGAGGCGGCGGACGAGGACCGGAGACCAGAGGTCCCAGCCGTCAGGAGCCATGTGTGGGCCTCCACCACATCCCCACGCATATTCGGTCAGAAGGCTAGACCCAGGCTCTTCCGAGGACACACAGAAAGTCGAACAGCAGCTTCTACAACAAACCACTCTGGAGCGTGTTCCAACAGTGCTGTTTCGCTCAACCTCCATTACTCCCGTGAGAAAGCCAAGGCAAGAGAAGTTCCAGGAGCTGGACGTGCAGCGGGCGCCTGCCCGGCGGGCATCTGTGTGCACACCAACTGCAGACAATGCCACATGGATACGGTCATGACAAACCACGGTTTTCTCTTGCCTGGCCCTGGACCATGGGGTCTCAGCGACACACCAAGTCCGGGAAGGAGCTGGGACACAGCAGGAAGGGCACCCTGGCCACCCCACTCCTCTCAAGACCCCCCACATGCACGAAGCTGGGAGGCGCGGCCCTGTGCCTACAACAACACTGAGCCCGGCCCCACATGGGCCCCCCCCACGACCCCTAAACGAGAAACTCTCCCAGCCGGGGAGAGAACTGGCCAGGTCCGGGGCTTCAGCCAGAGGCAGCGGCAGAATGACAGAGAATGGCAGCAAAGCTGTGCAGGAGCAGAAAGGAGGACCCGGGAAGACTAGTGCAGCCGGGGAAAGCTCTTCTTCCTGCCTCCAGGTCGTTGGGCAGGTCCCGCTCCTAGCCTCTGACACCAGAGGGACCCTGGTCTGCACCCAAGCTCAGAGCCACCAGGTGTGGCTGCAAAGACAGACAAGCCTGAGGGCTCCACAGCCAAGCGCCCTCAAAACCAGAGAAGGCCAGGCGACAGCTAGGAGGGGAGCAGAGGCTGGAAGCAGGCAACGTCAGGTTTGGTTCTGGCTGTCACGCTGGGACCAAAGCACACCACCTGAACCTCAGCTCCCTCACCTCAAAATGGAGACCTCATCCTGACCCGAACTGTGACTGCTGAGAGAGGCAGCTACGGACCAAGGAATACCACCCCACCAACACACAAACGTCCCCCCAACCCCCTCACACCTCCCACACCAATGTACCTCCACCCCTCACACACACTCCCCACACTCCCCCACACACACATATCCCCCACCCCCTCAAAACACACACACACCCTCACAAGCATCCCCTCCAATCCCCTCACACACACACGCACCCCACACACCCTCACAAGCATCCCCAACCCCCTCACACACATACACCCTCACACACGCAGCCCACACACCCTCATAAGCATCCCCTCCAACCCCCCTCACGCACACACACCTCCACACAAATGTACCTCTACCCCTTCACACACATACCACACACACACAAATGTCCCCCAACACATTCCACACGCACCCACACACACGTCACACGCGTACACACACACACACATGCGCACACGCGCGCGCACCCGCCCAACACATACAGACACACACAGATTTCTGGGCCCCAGACTGGTCACTGGTGAGAAGGCCAGGCCAGAGCACAGTGACCGCCAGCTCTGGTAGCCATCCTGGTAGCTGCTGGGACTCAGAGTGAGAAGAGGAGCATTTTAGAAAAGCATAGGGACCCCAGGGCCCCATCTGCCAGGACTAGCCTTGGGCCCACCTCTGGTGAGGCCTGGCTCAGCATCTCATTTCCCCGCTACTCGCCCTTGCCCGGGTGGCCTTTTAGAACCCAAGGTAGCTTTCCACGAGCCACACTTCTCTTAAGGGGCCAGCCAGGTGACCACCAACCCCAAGAAAGGGACATCTGAGCCCAGGAAGGAAGGTCAGAGTGTCTGCCGAGAGCCTGCATTCTTCCTGGGCCAGTCTGAGTGTCTCAGGAAGCTCCGGGCCTGGCCTGCCTGGCTGCCGGGATCGGTGCAAAGCCCTGCCACTCGCTGGGCCCCCCTGACACGTGCGGGGTTGGGGTTAGATAGGCGGTGGGCACGATCAGAGCACCCCTGTGACTACATGCCGGGCGCCTCGTGTGTGCATTTCCTATTCCTCCCACGACCAACCTGCTAGTAAGTACCAGGTGCCGGCTCGTGAATGGAGAACAGGTGTGAGACATGAAGCCAGAACCAAGACTGGAACCCAAGCTGGCTGCGCCAGAGCCGTGCTCCCTCGCTCACCACACCACGCGGAAGGTCACCGGGCTTTCAGCAGTCTGTGCGTCTCCAGCCCAATGACAGAGGCATAAGCTTTCGAAATGGCAGGTTTAGAACTTACTACCCACAGGCCCCTTCACGTAAGTCTGGTTAAAACCCACAGCACCTTCCATGGTTCTGAAACCCCTTCCTCCCCAGCCATGTGATGGGCAGCGCAGCACCACTGGGGGACTCCTTTGAAGTAGCCCTTCGTGGTGGCCAGATAGGGCTGGGGGCCTTTCCTGAGACGCACGCTGGCCCTGCTGGGAGGGACAGAGTCACCCCATCCTGAGCTGGCCTCACCCCATGCTTCTGTTTATAGAATCACAGAGTCCTCAAGAACAGGGCCCTCACACTCCACCTGTGCCAGGAAGACAGGAGCTTCTGAACTCTGGGTTTTTGGCGGAAAGTGGCTTTTGGGGCCCACCTCTGCACCGAGGGCAGGCAAAAGGGCCACTGAGGCCCTCCCCTGGGGGTAAAGGAAGCGGAGGAGGGCCGTGGGGGTCAGAGAAGAGTGATCGATGCAGGAGAGTCAGAGGCAGCAAGACTCGGAGGCTTAGCAGAGGCCAGAGAGTATTTGTGAGCAGGAACTACCTTTCATGGACATTTTCCTCAATCTCTTAACTGAGCTGTGACTTTTAGAGGCCAGACAGGAGGCGGGAGGGCTGGCGGGCTGGGGTGCGCGGCTAAGACACACAGGGAGTCCAATGGCTGACATCAGAATACTCGTCATGCCTACACGGGGTGCAAGATCAGACATGCAGAAAGGGGAGAAACGTTAGAAGGAGTCATTCGGCATGTGACATCCACAAACCCCGGCTGAGTCCAGGTGGCACTGTGAACGGCCAGCAGGACCCACCGACCTTCCCGAGGAATCGGCTGCTGGAGGCTCGCGGCAGCTAAGCTCCAGGCCAGGAACCAGAGAAATGGTACCTGTACAAGCCACCAACTGGCCCACACTCACAGCATGCGGGGAAGGGGCACGGCGAGGCCGTTTGCTTCAGGAGGGCAGGATGCCATTCCGGGTGGGATCTCCCTTCTGCCAGGCGCAAGAAGGAGGGCAGAGGGGTGACATGGAAGGGCACGGGCAAGCTATGGAGACACGGACAGGGTCTCGTGCTCACAGTCCCCGACCCCGTGCTCCCCCCAGCCGTGCCCTCTGGGCTCCTGGTCACCTCGCCTCCAGTGGGGTGCTATCTGCTTTCCACGCCCCATGTGGCCCCTCTAGATGCTTCCAGCGCCATTGCTAGGGTGGGTGAGCAGGAATGCTGGCCCTGGGCCTGCTCCCCAACGGAGGCCTCCCCATGGCCCCTGTGGCCGATCCTCTGGAGCAGCAATGGTCCCGGGCCGTGGCTTCCTTCTCTAGCGCCCTCAGTCAAGGCTCAAACAGCCTCCTCTGTCCTGGAGGGTAGCACCGTGGGCACCCCCACAGGGGGAAGGCCTCACTCCTCAGCCTGGTGTTCCACACACACTGTAGCTGGACCCGCACCCCATGCCGCTCCCTTGGCACTCCCTGAGGACCCATACTTCCCGGGAACCCAGCATGTCCTCCCGTGGGAGCCCCTATTCCTGCCACACCTTCAGCCTGCCTTGCTGTCCACAGCACCACCCACCCAATCCTCCCTGCCCTCTGTCTAGCTCAGTAACACCTCCTCCACAGGGCAAGTGAGCTCTGGGCTCCCCGAGGGAGACTTTCCGAGCACTCAGAATCAGGCTCAGGGGCTGGGTACCGAGGGCAGCCCGGGGCAGGAAGCGGGAGATCCTGGATGGGCCAGCCACCGTGGCCTCGAAGAACAAAGACTCATGTGGCAAACGTGCCCAGTCGGGGACAGAAGCAGAGGCCAGCCAGCAGCCTGGACAGCACAGCGGAGGTGGGAGGGGGCGCTGTGGCGGCCACTCGCAAGAGACACCAAAGCGCACATAGGAAGACCAAAGCTGCACCCCGGGCACTCACTCATCAGGCAATGCGATGCCACCAGCGTCTCGAGGTTGGTTGCTCCCGAGCTCCAAAGTAGGTCTGAACTAGATGTCAGGCAGACCGAATGACAAGCAGGCATGGGGGAGGGGCAGGGGCACAATGATGGAGGGGACGGAGGGGACGGGAACAATGCCTTAGTAGAACCCTGCGCCTTTGCACTGACCATGACCTCCTCCCCAAACACTCTCTGCTCCACTTCAACCAGACCTCTCCAAGCGTCACCTACGAGGCAGCCCTTCCCTGACCACCCCATCTAAAAGGGCCACATCCCCCTCCATCTGTGTCCCCTTTACCCTGCTTAGCGTTCTTACTACGAGAAAGGACTCGCGTCTGGGTGTTATGACTGCTGTCTTCCCTGCACCGAGCACCGAGGGCAGGGCCCGGTCACAGGAGGCGCACAGCACCTGTCTGCTGGGGAACTAAGATCCCCCTGAATGCTGCCGGGTGGCCTCTGTGAGGCCAGCACAAACAGCGCTTCTGCCCTCGTCGATGCAGGACCCCTCCCCTGAATTCAAGTCACAGACACAGAAGTCTCAACTTAGAAGCCTGCAGAGCAGGAGCCCCTGCTCCGTGCGTCGGCCTTCTTGAGGGAAAGTGTGAAAATCACCCCACACCTACACTTCGCAAAAGCAACACCCACTGGACAGGAGGGGTTGCGGGGGGTGGGGGACGCCATGAGTGGGCCATCACAACTTCCTAACAGCAGGGCTCAGGGACAGCCCCCCAAACTCCCAACATCCCCAAGTAACTGTAACAGCTCGCACGGCCACAGCTCCCCCAATTATCTGAGAGGGTGCCCACTTCTCCGCCAGACCCCCAGAGAGAGAGCAGCCCCTGCAGCGGTCAGACGTGCAGACATCTCCTTTCGGACATTGCGGCTCCGGTCCCCCCGTCCTCCGACCGGCCTGACCGAGCTGGATCCCAGCTCCACTCGGCCCTGGCTGCTCGGCCCTGGGGTGGCTGCAGCAGCGTGAAACACAGACACTCCGAGGAGAGGCCTGGGCCCGGCCGCGGCCAGGGAAGCTGTCACCAGAGGCACTGCTGGCCTGACAGGAGGTGGCTCCTCCGTGGCCTTCCTCTGCCCGCGCAGAGGGTACCCAGTCCTTCCACAGCATGACCACTGCTTTGTAAACCTACCCGCAAAACCCTATGTCCCTCAACGGCGGCCTGAGTATTCCCGAATCCGTTAACGTGGCCCGGGGAAAGAAGACATTCTCCAGACCCTACTTCCTGGGGGCTGGCTCGGGATCTCGCTTTCCCTGGCACCTCAGACTAGGGTCCCACCAGCAGGTGCAAGGCAGAGCCTGTGTTCAGAGGAGGTGGCATCTGGCCATGAGCTCCAGTCTCCACTCCTTGCTGGCTGGGACCGAGATCCCCAAATTTCCCCAATGAATAAAATGGAGGTTAAAAGACCCGCCTACCTCCAGGATTGATCTGAGAGCCAAGGGCATGGGGGACACTAAGGACACTCTGGGATGCAGACTAAAGGGTCCTCATCCTCAGGAGCATAGGAAAGGGAGCAAGTGCAACTCAAGCCCCAGAACACTTCTGAGCTGCATTTAGAAAGGTTTTTATAGCATCTGTATTTTAGCCTTAGTGATTACAGAGCTGAATGGAGCTCAGCCTTGTGCCGGCCACACCTGGTCACCCACAACCTTTCTCCAGTAAGATCACCACCCCACGCATGCACGCACGGCTCTGACTCAGCTGGTACCACATGAAAACCTCAACTGGGTGGGAACTTTGCAATCGCCAACATGTCTGCTCACTGTTCTCTCTGCCCCGGCACAGGGCTGATGGCTGAGCAGCTGAAGCAGGTTCCAGGGGGCCCCACTCTCCCATCTTCTCCCATCTCTCTGACTGGTCCTTCCATCTCCTTCCAGGGCTCTTCCCAGCATCCCACCCGCAGTCTCTGTAACCTCATACATCCCCCCATGAGGGGCAGAGGTCACCCCATTCCACCCTAGATTGCTCTTCTGAGCTGCACATCCAAATGCCCACTGCCTCCAGGACAGCTCCACCCAGCTATGACCCAGCAGTGCCCAATCCCCACCCCGCCCCTCTCCGTGTTCCCACCGGACTGGGGAGTGGCACAGTGTAACTGCTGAGGACCTAGGTTCTGGGGCCCAGAATGCTTGGGGCTGAGTCCCAGCTCTGCCAAGGGCTGGCCAGCTGATCTTGAGAAGTTTCTATAACTCTCTGAGGCTCAGTTTCCTCAAGTATAAAATAAGGAATAAAACTTCCTACCTCGCAGAGCTGTTACTGGGAAGAAATGAAGAAAGATACACGCAAAACCCCTCCTTAGTGCCTCAGTAACGTCGACAGCCGCACACCGGGCCTCATTCCATTCCTTCTCTCTCTCGACCCACCTAGTCACCAAGTCAGAAGCTTTTACCTCCACCACTGCCGAGGCCCGAGTCAGGCCCTTGGCTAGCTCCCCTGAGCCATGGCGTCGGGCTCTGCATGGGCCTCCCTGCTCCAGGCCTGTCCCCTCGAACCCCGCTGTGCTATTACAGTGACTCACTTAACACACAGACTTGGGTTATCTTATTCTCCTGCTTCAACCTCAGTACACTTGCCCTATCTATGACACTTTGCCTTTCCCACTCATTAGAAAGTAATTTTCAGTAACTCCCTAACCTATAAAAGGAATTTTAAAAACAGTTCAAAGGTGTATGGTTAACAAAAGATCGAGGTGGACACAAAGCCACTTATTCAAAGCATAACTCCAGCCAAAACAGCTGAGTTCCCCAGAGGGCCCCTTCAGGGAAATACGTAAAGCATTTCAGGACAGACAAGTGACTCAGACCATAATTAAAGTGACATGGAGGGGCGCCTGGGTGGCTCAGTTGGTTAAGCATCTGCCTGTGGCTCAGGTCATGATCCCAGGGTCCTGGGATCGAGTCCCGCATTGGGCTCCCTACTCAGTGGGGAGCCTGCTTTTCCCTCTCCCTCTGCCCCTCCCCCTGCTTATGCTCCCTCTCACTCTCTCTCCCGCTCTCTGTCAAATAAGTAAATAAAATCTTTATTAAAAAAAAAAAGTGATGTGGAAATTTCAAAGATGGGGAAAGGTCCACACCAGGGTACCCACTGTCATCAGGCAGGCCGCCCCCTGAGAGACAGGCTCACTCACTAAGGGTACGCCATCACAGAAAAGAGGCACTGCCCCCCCCACTCCCGGAGCCGCTGTGGCTTTCATGAGAACAGAGAGGGTAACAAGACCCCCACCCCACAGTCTCCTCCCCGGCCCACGCATTCTCCCGCCTTTACGTCCTGCCCTGCCAGACACAGCCTGTTCTGGAACCCACGACCCAGCAAGGTGCCTACCTGCGAGGGCTTGCTGGACCCGGCTGGGCTTCGGCATCTGCATGGGCACCGCGGCGGGGATGCTCCCAGGGCTGCTCGCAGGACCGCTGGGGAGGGAGGCACTTTGGAAGAACAGAGAACAAAGCTGAATGTGGGAGCCAACTTAGCAGAAACCAGAGCCAGCCCAAGATGCGAAAACACTGGTGCTGCTGGGGCCCCTTCACAACTTCACTTTGCATGGCCACCTCCATGTGAGCGAGGGTGGGGTTTTTTGTTTTGTTTTGTTTTTTATTAAAGACCCTGATATCTGGAAAGAGGAGCAAAGAAATCTGAATTTCACCACGCTCAGACCCAAACTAACCTAGAGAAGCTGAATACTGAGGATGTGAAGCCCAGAGCCTGGCCCACCACCCCGGCCAAAATCAAGTAGGGAGAGCCAAACTCCAAGCCAGGCGAAGAGGTGGGGGAGCATCAGCAGGCGGGGCCAGAGCCGTGATGGGAAAGAACAGTGCTGGGGTGAGACTCAGCAGTTTACAAGTGATCAAGAAGGAAGCCTTAAGCGTCAAAAAAGAAAGGTTTTCCTGGGGCGCCTGGGTGGCTCAGTTGGTTAAGCGACTGCCTTCGGCTCAGGTCATGATCCTGGAGTCCCGGGATCGAGTCCCGCATCGGGCTCCCTGCTCGGCGGGGAGTCTGCTTCTCCCTCTGACCCTCCCCCCTCTCATGTGCGCTCTCTCTCTCTCTCAAATAAATAAATAAAATCTTTAAAAAAAAAAAAGAAAGGTTTTCCTGGGCAATTCAGATTCTGAAGACAATCCTAAAAGAATTTTGAGCTCACTAACTTTGTCAGAATGAGGGCTCTACGGTACCTAGAGAGGGGAAATCCGTCAGAAACCACTCTAACACATACTCCAGACCAGTATCACCAGTAATATGACCAATCAATACCAGCAACCCCAAGAAATGGTGCTCTGAGAAGGACATAACAACTTTTGTGGTTCCTGCCAAAACTGCATAACCTAAAGCATGAGAAAGCAACTGACAAGCCCAAATTAAGGGACATTCGACAAAGTAACTCTTCAAAAGTGTCAAGGTTATGGACAATAAAGACGGAGGAACTCCTACTGAAGGGAGGATGGGGAGGAGACAACTGGATGTGAGACAGGATCCTACAAGATCCCGGGACAGAACCGGAGCAGCAGTGGACAAAGTGAAAATTGAGAAAAGTCCTTGGTTAACAGTAATGCCCCCATGATGGCAATTGTCTGGCTTCACAAGATAAGTCAAGGAAGAGAATGATGGAAACTCTCTGTACTATTTTTGTAACTTTTCTGTAAATCTAAAATTAGTTCAAAATTAAGGGTTTTTGTTTTTTTAAATAAGGGTCTTCCTTCCCACAGTAACTATGTTTGGGTCATTCATTTGGTTTTAAGCCATTATATTTTTCAAGTGATAATAAATCTATGCCACTGTTGTTTGGGGGAAGCCCCCCCCCCCAATGGAGAATGGTTGCTGTAGATGGCCTGAGATGCCTGGCAAACACCCCCCCTCCGCCGCCGACCTGCCACCCCAATTCCTGTGTCTTCTGGTCCATCCCTGCCCATGTTAAGGATGGTGACACCAGAAGGGTTATGAAACCCTTTCGCATAGTCCCTACACCAGAGCTCCGCAAGGACAGGGCTGGGCTGCATTAGTCTGTTCCACTGGGCCTAGCCTGGAGCGGGGAAGGTGCTCAGGAAATGATGGACAGCTCCGATCTACTGTACGACCCTTGCGGCTGCCAGCAAACCAACAATCTGCCTGGTTTATGGTGAATGCTTCTGGAAACTGCCCCAGATGCTTCCTCACCACCAGCCCCGGGGGCACAGATCCTGCTGGTGGAAACTACAGGGAGCTGGCCAGTTCTGATCCAAACCAAAACCTCACACTCAGCTGGGTGCTGAAGCTGCCAGGGCCCCCTTGCACGGGGTTGGGAGCACAGCAAGCGCTCCGGTCAGTATTTGAGGAAAGAGGTGGTTTTGTTTTCATTTCCGGGTCGTTCTCCCCAAAGAGAATCACCCGTGTGACACCTGGGTCATTGGCTATTCTCAAGCCGGAGAGAACAAGGGACATGGCCCTGGAGAGCTCTGATAATGCCATGGAAGAGCTGGGTGCTCAGAACACCTGGGCTAACTAAGCTTTTGGCCCCACTAAACCGTTTAAGTCAGAGCAACCACCTCCCCCTTTCCTAAGCCTGTCTCTCCACTTTGGTTTTTAAAAGGAAAGTAGATAATCTCTGACGGTCTTTGCAATTCTCAGGTTCTAGAAGTGAAGGAGTTCCAGAAGACAGAGCCCTTCCAGGCATCCTTCATCTCCCAAGCCAGCTCTACAGGGGACACGGAGCTTGAGCCCTCAGCCAGGAAGCCAGAAAGCTGAAGCTTGGCTCGACAACTCCCCCAAGTTAGTGGGCTATTCATCGCTGGCCCAGAGGGGGTCCCAGAAGTGGGGTCCTCCTTTGCTGGGGAGAGGCACATATCTGAAGGAGTAGGCCTTAGGTTCCACCACCAAGACCTGGAGCAGAAAGCAGACAGGCCATTAAGGCTCCCACTGGGAAGCTCACCCTGGAACTGGGGCCAGGAACTGTGACTAAGTTCTGTGGGTCTCACACTGTTGCCACTTCCCCTATCACTCATCCCAGTTCCTCCCCCAGATGTTTCCCTGCAGTGATGAGAGCACTAAAAGGACCCAGCGGTTCCCAAGATGGGGATTCTCAGGGTGGACGGAACCTCGGAGGTCACCGATCCCCCTCCACCATCCTCAAAGGGCCCAGATGGGCAGAATGTTCCCCAACATGGGCACTATTCGCCCCAAGGAGTGCCCTTATGAGAATCCTTCCAGTCACAGCCTCCTGTTCGTGGGTCTACCTACTAGCCCCAACCTGGCTTTCCTGTCTGGAACTATCTCCAGGAGCTTCCAGATGGAGCTCAGAACATGAGACGTGAGGACTTCCAGTATTCTACAAAGACATATGTGACAGTCCCAGGCAAGGGGCAGAGCTGGGAGGCTGGAGCAAGGAAACACAAAGCCTCCCACCAGCTCCCTACAGGCCAGCTACCCAGCACCAACAAGCAAGCCCTGACAGCAGGTGCTGTACAAGGAGCACTAGATGTGGGGTCTAGAGCACCCCCCCCCCCCAGCACACCCTCTGGCTTCAAGCAGCATGCCCTTGGCAGGTCAAGTCCCCTTTCTGAGCTTCAATTTCTCTATCCGTAAGATGAGAATAATTCCAAAAGGCCCCCTGGGTGGTTATGAGGCTTAATCTGCAGCCCAATACAAATGTCCACTGTTACCCTGCTCTCAGAGGGGTCAAGGGGATATATAGGAAAGCTGAAGGGCCGCCAGGCACCTTCCCGCAGGGCCCCCATGGAAATCCCAAAAACCACAATAGTAGAGCAAAAGGAAACTTGAGACTTCCCAGGCCAACTCCTTAATCTTAGGAGAGCAAAGGACAGACATGGGAAGGGAACAGAGCTGACCCAAAGGCCTAGAGCCAGTCAGGAGGAAGCCCCCCCACCCCCACTCCACCTCCGCCCCGGGGCCCAGGACTCGAGCATGCAAGCCAGGCAGACAGCAGGAGGGCGTGCTTTTAGCGGCTGGGAGAACAGCAGCAGCAAGAACAGAGCAGATGGAAGCAAACTGGGAGGCCATGTCCTAGAATCACTCAGGGCAGGGTCAAGCAGCCCCGAGGCCTAGCCATGCCAAAGCTGCAACAGACTGCCCGTCACCATCACCACCTCAAGTCATCAAAATATTAAGCCACCACACCCTCTACTAAAGAAAAGAGTATGCATGACACATTTTGGAAAGCTTTCAGTCCAACATCATTAAAACACAAGTTTTGGTGCTTAAAGGGATAAAGTTCAGCTACCAGGAAATTTTCTTCAACCCGGCAGCTCAGTGCATTACTGTCTACTCAGAAAGCCTCTGAGGGCACAGGGAAGTCCAACAGCCAATGTTTTACCCACGTTGAGCAAGAAGCGATCTGAAACCGCACGGGTTCCAAAATAAAAACCACATGGGTTCCACAAATTCTGATTTCGCTCACTCACATGTTCCTTCCAGTGGCTACCAGTAAAGACAGCGGGTTCCCAGACTTCCCCAGCCCATGGTGCCACCAGCCCTGACGCCCTCTGGGAAATTTCCACCTAACACAGTTGACATTCATTCAGCCTGGAGAACCATACCACAGCCCCTAGGCAGACCAAGGTGACAAGTGTTTTCGCTTCTCCTGGCTCTGCTGGGTCAAGAGGCCAGGTATTCATTAAGCCCCCTCCAGGCTCTACAACACCCATCAGAAAGGGGTTAACTGAAAAGGGCCGCCCTACAAATAAGGCATGGGGAAACCCTGTTTTTCTTTTTTTTTTTTTTAAATATTTTATTTATTTGACAGAGAGAGACACAGTGAGAGAGGGAACGCAAGCAGGGGGAGTGGGAGAGGGAGAAGCAGGCTTCCCGCGGAGCAGGGAGCCCGATGTGGGGCTCGATCCCAGGACCCTGGGATCATGACCTGAGCCGAAGGCAGACGCTTAACGACTGAGCCACCCAGGCGCCCCGAAACCCTGTTTTTCAAAACAGGGTGGGGATAGGCCCATGAGAGTGAACCGTGCCTCTCCCAGCTCCTGAAAAGCTGGAGGAGATAAAGATGAACACCCACCTCGTGAGGCAGGCCCCTTTGAGGCGGTTTCAGCTACCAGAGCCAGGTGGCCTGGCTCCCTTCCTGGCTTACAACCAAGGCAAGCAGGGCAAGCAGTAACACGCATAGCCCAGAAGCAACGGCAACAGCGTCTGGCCCAGCCGCCCTCCCTTCTGTGACCTGCCGGGCCTGTACCAGTAGGACCCACTCTGGCAGGCCCTCAGGCCCTCAGGCCCTCAGGCGGGGGAGGGGGTGCCAGAGGAGTAGCAGGGGAGACCAATGGGAGCGCCGGACCAGGAGAGAGCAACAAAGCCCATTAATTAAATCACCTGGCTCCATCCCAGAATCCCAGCTCTAGAACTATCTAGAAATGTGCCTCAAAATAATTTGTAAGACCTTAAGAAGCCCTAGGAGGCTCAGCAAAACTGACCCAGTAGAAGAGAAGCTCTAGCCCTGCTGATAACCATTCTGGGCTAGCAGACAGCATACTTTTCTCTGAAAGATTCTGACCCACATACTGGAGGGGGCCTCACAGAACACTGGGTGGGGCTGAGACAGCACAGAGCCCTGCTTGCTAACGCCTTTGCGAAAATCCAGGGAGAAGGCCAAGTGAAAGCTCCGGTCGCCCCATTCCCAGAAAGACCTCAGGTTCACATGCCCGCCCCCCCAATCTCTGAAGAAGATGCCCAGGAAGATGCCCTGACCCATCCCCCTCCTGTCTACAGACTCCTCCACACTCATCTCTCAGGACGTCTCTGCCTTCCCCTCACTCCGCCTTTAAGAGAGCTTCAAGATCTCCGTGTGTCCCTCACGGCCTGCTCTGGGGCCTGGGCTGACTCCCAGCTCTGCCACTTGCTGGCGGTCCTGCCAACCTCAGCGTGCTCACCCGTAAGCTGAGGACACCACCTATCAGGTGGCCATTACAAGGATTACTGAAATCACTCACACAGCCCAGCTACGTGCACTCAGCGAATGGCAGTCACCGCCGTGTCTTATAGAAGCTGGCAGGGTCCTCTGAAACCCAGCTTTAAAAAAATGCTAGAGGCCGGAGCGCCTGGGTGGCTCAGTCGTTGGGCATCTGCCTTCGGCTCAGGTCATGATCTCAGGGTCCTGGGATCGAGCCCCACATTGGGCTCCCTGCTCGGCAGGAAGGCTGCTTCTCCCTCTCCCACTCCCCCTGCTTGTGTTCCCTCTCTCGCTGTGTCTCTGTCAAATAAACAAATAAAAATCTTAAAAAAAAAAAAAAAAAATGCTAGAGGCCGACGTCAGTCCAACCCAACAGAGGGGCAGGGCAGCCACAGGCCCGCGACAGGCCCACATGTCCAGTCACCGGTCACCCTCTCAGAAACCAGCCCCCATCCCGGCTAACATTCAGAAGCCCAACGCCTTCAATAACACATCCTGATGAGTCCCCTCGTCAGCGACAGGTCCCCGAGCACCCCAGGAACACCCCCCACTGGCCACTCCAGGGCTCCCCTGACTAGTCGGTGCCCTCCGGGGTCCAGGTGGGGCCCATCTCACCATCCTCCTCCAGGCGCAGAGAGCTCTACAAGTCACTGGGCTGACCGCACCAGCGTGGAAGCCACCTGTTGCCACCCGCCACACACAGCATTTTGCTCTCTCCTCAACCAACCGTTAAGCTCCCCAACTGGGCTCAGGGCCTTCCCCTGGCCGAGTGGGAGGAGACTGAACCTTCCACCTCTTGTGTCTTCAGTGCCCAGCACAGAGAAGTCAGTGACGCATCCTCAGGTACACAGCAGAGCCATGCAGCTCAAAGGCCTTTACCTGCTCTACAGAGAGCCTGGCTCTTCTGAGTGAACGAAGGCACTGCTGTTTTGAACCCACGAGGCAACTACCAGCACTCAGGTACTGGAGCTCAGGTAGGCTCCGTGCAAGGCAAGGCTGTGGAAGGCCCGCACCTGGGCACCAGACGCCACAGCAGGAACAGCCAAGGAGGCAGGGCCCAGGCCTGCAGGTACGTGGGCGTGTCTTCCCAGCTAAGTAAGAACGGAAACCCAAGCCTGCTGACACGGCGCACGGAGGACAAACGGACCCCCAGTAACATGAGATACCTGGCTCCACTGGCTGTGGACAATCCTGGGGGCTGGTGCTGCGGTCCCAGATGGGAGAGGCTGGAGTGGTAGAGGGGCTGGCTCCCCAGGGAGGGTGGCGCCCCACCCCAGGGGTTGGTGGTGTTCAGCCTGGGTGCAGACCTAGCCCCAGAGAGCGAGGGCTTGTTGTACGGGGCAAAGGCCTGGTGGGCCCCAAAGACGATGGCGGTCCTGTGGGGGGGCTGGGGGACAGGGTACGCGGGGAGGTTGGTCATGGAGTGGCGGTAGCGGCCTGACACCGGGCCAGTTCCACTGCCACTGAGGCACTGATGGCAAGAGCAGGCGACTCCCGTGTGGCCTGGCGGAGCAATGATGGAGGTCACCGGGTACGGGGGTCCTGCTTGGCGCCGCACGCTGCGGCAGAAGCTCGAAGTCTTGTTGGTCTGCGTGTGGGTGGCGTAGTTGACGGTATAGTTGTACCCCAGGGGAGCCAAGTCCACAAGCTGGTTGCCCCTGGCCACCTGCTGCTCCAGGAAGTCACAAACACTGGCTTCATAAGCCGTCCAGGAACCATCGTCACTCAGCCATTCCCAGACGATGCCCCGGCCGGGGGCTGAGTGCTGGGGGAACAGGTGTCTCCGCACAGCCCGCATGGTACCTGTTCAAAAAGGAGGCAGACACATAAATGGTGAATCTGCTAGCCCCCCAAATGGAAGGAGCTTAAAAATTCTCTTTCTACAACCAAAATAAATCAACACGGTCGCAGTGTGCATAGGGTCATGCTGCTATTTGACCTTAAGACTGACACCAGTTATGCTTTCCAAATTTTGGGTAGAAAGGGCAGAAAGCTCCCTCTAGGTAAAGAAACTAGGTGGGGGTGGGGGGAGCGCCTGGGTGGCTCAGTTGGTTGAGCATCTGCCTTCGGCTCAGGTCAGGATCTCAGGGTCCTGGGATCGAGCCCCGAGTTGGGCTCCCTGCTCAGCGGGGGTTCTGCTTCTTCCTCTCCCTCTGCCCCTCCCCCCCACCTCGTGCTCGCTCAAACGTGTGCTCTCTCAAATAAATAAAATCTAAAAAAAAGAAGAAGCAAGAAACTGGGCCCACAGGGATCTAGTGGCAGAGGGGGACCTATGCTCCTATGCTGGGAACTTGGGTCAAAGAACAGCTGTCGCTCAGACTGCAAGCTTTTTCAAAATATTTCTAGTGATGAAAAATATGTAGCTCCACTTAAAAAAAAAAAAACAACTAAAAAAATATAAAGAAAATTAAACCGTCCATAATCCAACAATCAAGACCAACCACACAGCTTATATTGCCATGCATTTCCTCCCATCTGGTCTCCTACGCACGTACACTTAGGGAGCTGACGATCACACTGAAAACTTTTCGGGCTGTTCTCTCGTATGAGGGACTGAGTATTTCTTACGTCTCTTAAACTTTATAAAAACTCATTATTCATAGTTACATAAATCCCTTACATGGATGTACCATTCCCTTTGACTTCTCAAGTGACAACTACTGGGAAACACCCTGTGGTTAGCGTATATTCTTAATAAGCCGAATCTGAAGATTAGAGAGAAAAAGAAGAAAACGAACTTGGGCCATGTTTCCATAGCACTTGCCAAAGATGATCGCCGCAATTCACTTCTGCCGGTCTCCTGACCTCCACCCTTGCCTCCGTGGCAGCCAGAGGGATGCTCTTCACCTCCAAATCAGATTACAGCACTCCTCTCCCACCGCTCCCCCTTTCAGAATAAAAGCCAAAGTCCCTTCAAGGGACAACCTGCCCCTCCCTCGGGTCTGTCTTCGTTTCTTCCTGGTGACCTGGCCACCTGAGTTCAAACTTCAATCTCTCCCAACACTTGACGGTTTCATTGCCTGATTAACACTCACTGCGACCTAATTCAGTACATAATTTCCACATTATGTATCTTGTTTGCTGCCTTGCTCAGTGGACTGCAAACATCAGGAAGGCAGGGATTCTCTCTGCATCCAACTGATCGGAAGCCTTAGCCCTCACACACCCGAGGACCCTGCTGTAGGGATCAGAGTAGCGTTTCTCAGTCCCAGCACCAGTGACATCCTGGGCCCAGAATTCTTTGGCACAGGGGCCAGTCCTGTGCGTTTTTGCAGCATCCCTGGCCTCTACTGACCAGAGCCAGTGGCTCCCTGCCCCACGTTTGTGACCATCAAAAATGTCTCCAAACACTGTCAAATGTCCTGGGGGGAAAAAAACACCTCCAGTTGAGAACCCCTGGGTTAGAGGGACCGGGCACAGCTCCAGGAGGAAGCTGATGGTTCCATTCTCAGTAATACTGATTAAAACACACAAAAACCCACATATGAGCACGTAGGAGAGTGAAGTAACCTGTGTAACCAGGTCAGACAGACACGTGCAGCGGAGGCAGGACGCATCACCAGGCCCTCATTACTAGCACACTACTTCCATGCTGGCCTGTCTGCAAGACCCTCCAATCTCTGCAGGTGGAAGCAGGCATTTTGGGTTTGGGAAACAAGGGGCAACGGGCTGGGAGGGCCCCTGCATTGTGCTCTCAAGACACTCCCTACTACTGAGAGGTACATCTCATACTGTGGTATCCGGACCACTCACAGCACCTGCCTCCCAACTGAGCGCGTTTCAGGGACAGGATGAAGCTCTGAGAGTCACTGCTATACATAACCCCAACGCGGGCGATCCGACACGTACGAGAGGCAGGAAGTGTCTTACCAGTGTCCTGGCGGAACTGGGTCCAGCTGGGGAGGTCAATGATGTAAGGGGCCAGCGAGGGGTCAGCCTGGCCTAAGGGGATGCTGTGGGCCAGGCTCCCCACCCCGAAGCGCTGGCCTTTCTGCTGGACGAACTGCTGCTCGATGTAGCTGCAGACGGTGGCACTGTAGGGGTGCCAGGTGCCCAGCCCGTCTTGCCATTCCCACACAGCCACCGCCACGGGGCTGGTGTACACCTGCGCCAGGGAAGGGCTTGGGGCCATGGCCATCTTCCCCAGGTCTCCCTCTGCTTTGCCAAACGGTTTCAGACCACTCTGGGCTGGAGTCTCGGGGTCATTGCCCAGTGCTTCCAGAAGACCTGTAAACAGGACAAACAGTTACCAACGCACAGAGTGTCCCCGAGAGTCGGCCTCAGAGGGGAAAAAATGTCTACTTTTCCACAATTACTTTTTCCCCTAATACCTTAAGAGCCTTGTGAGTCTAGTACCTGATTCTGTCTCTTTGCTCAGGCAGCCAGGAAGAATTCAGTCAATCAAGCATCCTACCTGCCTCTGCGAATGTTCAGGGAGACTCAGCGGAGTGAGTCCTGGGTGCTAATCACCAGCCCAGCTTCTTTTTACCGATCATTTCCCTGTGACCTAACTATTGAGTATATCCTTTTATCCTGTGTTTTCATGAATAAGCCCAAACCCCTCGTGCACTGAGGCCGTGGTGACCCCTCACTTACACTATGTGGTGGAGACTCTACTGTTTCCAAAGCGGATTTGTTTGTGAGACACCTGCTATGCTACAGATGGGAAAAACCTGTGTCTCCGAAAGGACTGGGGAGGGGGAGGGCTCAAGGACACCCAGAGGGTCAACGGCAGAGCTGGGACTCAAAGCACAGTCCTAGCTCCGCCCAGGTCTCCAGGCTGCTCCAGGAGGCATCATTAGCCACGAAGGGTACCCTAGATAAACATTACAATCTCACAGATGCTGAAGCCCGGCCTCTCCGCACCCCAGTCTGGACCTCAATGACCACTGGTCAGGCCCAGAGGGTTTGCATCCATCTCCTGAGACGTTCCTCTCCCGGCCACCCCACCCCATCCTCCTCCCTTGTCAACTCTACTCAGCCTTGAGGCCCAGGCTGCGTGGTTCAGGGAGGCTTTCCCTGGCTGCCCATCATGTGAGCTTCTCCCTTGCAGCACCGACCAGAACTCTGATGCCCGTATGGGTAGGATGACGTTCCAGATCTTACTGCCCCTCCAGACAGCACCAAGCTGGGAGTCTGCCTTGTCCCCAGTCATATCGCCAGCCCCAGCAGAGGCCTGTCCTAAGTGTTATATACATATTAGTTCAAAACACAGCTGCATGGGAAGTAGCCTGCAGCTGTTTGGAAAAGAGCACTACACTGTGAAGGCACTGTACCGTGTCAGGCCCCCAGAGTACCAGAGGAACAGGACCAATTTAGTGACAAACACCAAATAGACTTGTTTCACGTATGCCTAACAGACCCACAAGGCGGTACTTCCACTTTATGACAAGGCTCAAAAGAGGTCAAGGTCTTATTGAAGGGCACACAAACACTGCTAAGTGACAGCAGAGAGCAAACCCATCAACCCGGTGCTAATGCCCATTTCCTGGACAGGAAAGCTCAGCCCGACTCTACCTTGGGCTCCACTCTCAGGCCCCGCTGAGAAAGGAGGGAGGAGAGAGGAGACTCCATCCCGAGTCCTGAGCACCCTCAACTGTTACAGCACGTCCCCCAGGGCCCAGGGTTCCCAGTCACACTGTCTGCTCTGATTCCTACACAAACCCCTCATGTACAGACGCTGAACTGTCTCCCCATTTTGCAGATGAGGAAACTGAGGCCCAGAGAGTGGTGGTGACTTGCTTACACAGCTGGTAATAAGGTTCCTGCCCCTGAGACAGCACTGCACCACCAAGGTTTCGAGAAGACTCAAGACACCTGCCCCACAAGGCAGGCAGATCTGGAGCAGTGCATGAAAATGAACAGGCACAGGCTTACTCTACTCGCTGTATCATCTTGACGGAGGTACCTGAGCTCTCCAAGTTTGCTTTCTCCCACCTGAAAATGATGATACTAACGTCTGTTCTCAGTGCTTTTCACTGGTGTTCCGAGAGCTCTGTACAGAGCACCCAGCGCAGCGCCAGGCACACAGCAGTTAGCTGCCAAGCCTGTCCTCCTTCGCCTTCCCTGCTCTGGCCCAGCCCCTGCTACCCCAAGACCTCCATCCCCACCCTTCAAGTCTGGGGGAGGAGCGGTGGCCCAGGGCGGCACTGAGCTACACACACAGCATGAGAACGCGGGCGATGGATGAGTCAGGCCTGCGGGAACTGGGAGCACACCTGCGGGTGCCGGGGCTGTCCGTGAGCTGCTCACTGCTCCAACAAAAGCACACATCCCACTCTGGAGGATCAGACCTGGGATGCCCTTGGGCTGGCTGGCTTATTAGCTCAGTGATTGCAATTAGAAGTCTCTGTAACCACATCCAGGTACAAATCACAGGACTGGTTTCAGAGCCAATTAATCCTGAGCCCAGACTTTCCTCCTGGCACCTCCTGGCAGGCATCACTCATCTCTCAGGCAGCGGAGGCCTCCTGGATATCAGCACACGTGGTATGTTCCAGCATGTCTGCACATCCCCAGACGAACCAACTCGCAGAGCTCTGCCAAACAGCCTGCGAGATACGGGCTAGAACTGCAGCTGAGGTTCTTCATGAAAGCATTCGGCCTCCACACACCAAGGGTCCACCCTCATCCAGGCACTGTTGGGGTACTGGAGACCCAGAGTGGAAGACATGGCACACAGCCGCTGTCCCCCGTCATACCACGCGGCCTCCTCCTTAGGTCCAGACACAACCAATTCTAGCAAGTGCCAGAACGTTCAAAGCCATTGCCTACTGCCTCCTACCTGTTGATCCTGCTGCTACATGTGTCCTCTCCACCAAAGAACCCAAGTGAACGTGCCCATCTTTCCAGACTCAGCCGCAGCAAACCCCCTCTCCTGAGCCCTCTGACCCACACCCTCACCAGAAAAGCACTGACTCCACCCCCCAGGGCGTCAAACATGAAAGACTGCATTTATTGGTTTCACTGTCTGTCTCCCCACTGGAACAGGAACTCCCTGAGGGCAGATCTGGAGCTAACCCAAAGCTGGGGCTTCAGCACTTCAAATGCCTAATATCCCAGAGGGTCTCAAACACCAGCAGACAAAAGAGAGGAGAACCTCCTGCTCCCGGGGCCTGGGGCACATTTGAAGCCAGACCCAGAAACACCCACTGGCGTTCCACTTGAACATGGCAAATTACACGCACACAAGGGCTGTGTCAAGGAGCCCATTTTCTGCAACCACCTCAGCCATCATGAAGCTGTAGTTCAAAAACCTAATTTGTTTCGGCTCTTAATGACAGGGGCTATTGAGGGTGTTCTTAATTATGAAAATAATAACTACTATAATTGGCCATGGGAAAAAAGCCTCAATCTGGAACTAAACACCTACAATAAGGGAATTCTTAAGGAAGTTACAGTATATCCCAATGATGGAATACAAGTCCTGAAAGATGTTTACAAAAGGCCTATGGACCTATGATAATGCTCATGACAAACACGAAATACAGGATACGGAACAGCACCCGCTCCGCTGTTAGGCAGGACGGTGTGTCATTTACTGGGCACCTACTGTGGGGCGCTCTGGTCCTTCAGGCTCTCTCAACCCTCAAATGCCCTTGAAGGTAGGCACTGTCCCCCATTTTATAGGGGAGAGAACTGAGGCCAAAAGAAATTAAGAACTGGGGCACCTGGCTGGTTCAGTCAGAAGAGTGTGCAACACCTGATCTCGGGGTCGTGAGTTCGACCCCACGCTGGGTGTAGAGATTACTAAAAATAAACTTAAAAAAATTTTAAAAAAGGCTAAGGGCACCTGGGTGGCTCAGTCGGTTAAGCATCTGCCTTCAGGCACACAGCAGACAGGCACCAAGCGTGTCCTGATTCCAGGGTCCTGGGATCGAGGCCTGCATTGGGCTCCCTGCTCAGCAGGAAACCTGCTTCTCCCTCTCCCTCTGCTGCTCCCCCTGCTTGTACACTCACTCTTTCTCGCTCATTCTCTGTCAAATAAATAAATAAATAAAAATCTTTAAAAAATATATTAAAAATGTAGAAAGGCTAGAAGGAAGGGGGAAAAAAGGCTGCAAGGAACAACTCTGAAATGTTTTTTTTTTTTTTTAGGATTTTATTTATTTATTTGACAGAGAGAGACAGTGAGAGAGGGAACACAAGCAGGGGGAGTGGGAGAGGGAGAAGCAGGCTTCCCGCGGAACAGGGAGCCCAATGCGGGGCTCGATCCCAGGACCCTGGGATCATGACCTGAGCCGAAGGCAGACGCTTAACCGACTGAGCCACCCAGGCGCCCCACAACTCTGAAATGTTAACAGGAGTGATGGAGTTACGGTTCTGTTTTGTATACCTCTTTCTGTACCTGCAGATGTTCCACAATGGTCATACTACTTCTTAGGATGAGCCCAAAGTTACATTTTTAAAAATATCAACAACTTCGACCATGAGAAAAACCTTCCTGCTTTCCTTCGCATTCTCTTGTGGGATTTACCTGCAAATCCTGCCCACAGCGCTGTGCTGTGGGGCACAGAGGATTGCTGCTGTCCTACCAGGGAGGCATTTTCACACAAAAGAAAAAAGTTACATGTGTCCCAGAGTCTTTCTATCCGCAGAGGATTTAGAAGAGCTTTAGAACAAGATCTGAGCTGGCACAAGAATCTGAGTGCAAATCATCTTGCCTAACTGTGGGCCTCCGGGTGCGGGAACCACAGAAGCGGATCCCATGAAGGTTGCGGTCTCTGGGAAGAGGTCCCGGAGTGTGGTTTCTAAGGCGGTGCTCAGACTGTGATCATCACCTTACCAACACGTGAGGACCCTGTTTCATCCCTCCAAAGCCTACTGAAATAAGTACTGGCTTCGTGCATGCCTGGGCTCAGCGGTTCACCCTTCAGTCCACGCAGGGACAGGGACCGGCCCCCACCCTCCATCGTCCCAAGGGGAGATGGAGACAGCGGTCAGAAGGTGCGCGCGCGCGCGCACACACACACACACGTGCAAGTACACTCCACCCTCGTGACTTTGGAACAATCACCATCCCTTCTGTAGGCTCTACCACTCAGGCAGTTGGATGGATTTTCCGGCCCCTGATGATTACCAGAACCTATTTGCAAATGGGATCGCAGGCTGCTCACTGGTATGTAAAACGCAGGAACGTGCTCTTTCTGACAAAAAAATGGCCTCCGTGCCAACTTCTCCAGAAGCCCAGGATGCTGTTCTGCAGAGCGCAAGAGTTCTGAGGAGCATGGATGGGAACCCAGTGAGCCCAGGCTTATTTCCTAAGCCACCTCTCCTTTGGGGCCTTTCCAAGAAGCTCGGCCTGAAACTCCACACCCACCAGCTGACACGAGGAGCGTGACCTTCCAAGACCTCAGGACAGCACAGCCAGCCACCCTGGCCCTGGCAGGAAGCCTTCCCACAGACCCGGCAAAGGCCAATCCTGCATACAAACATGGCAAAGAAATGTCCTACCTGACCAGAAATGTTGTTTTTAATGCAAATTTAAAACAATGGAACATTATTTTTTTGCCTATCAAAATAATTTAAAAAATAAAATAAAAAAACAAAGCTTAATTTCAATACTTGGTGCTGGCAGGAGTATATGGAGTCCTCCTACCCCTGGGAAGGATAAACCCTTTCCAGAAAGATGTGGTAATATGTACGGAGTGGTTTAGAAATGTTTACTTGCTTTGACCCAATAATTTACCTAAGGAGATAGACATAAAGATATCTGCCACAGCACTATTTTGACCCGGTAAGAGAAGCATAGAGGAAACTCAACAGAAACCTACAGAAGTGTTCACACCAGCTGCCTTTTGACTACAGAAACCGTAGGAGGCCTCTGGTTCGACCTCCTTACCTACCTGAACTCTTCACATTTTCTAAAGTGAAAAAGTATTATTTCCATTATCAGCAACACATCTCTTTAAAATGCCCAGCACTTTTAAAAGACCATAAACCCAAACCAAACCACCACTGTCACTTAGCATCATGACTTTAAATGGCTGCTAACTACCCCAGTGTGGTTTTGCAAACAACAGACCTCCTCAAAGTACCATGGCACCTCTTTGCCAAGACACATCCCCATCTCTGAGTCCCAAGAAAAGGCATAAAACAGACCATCCATGCACCTGAACTATAGGCAGGCACTGCAAGATGGGGCTTCTGTCTCGAAAAGAGATGGCTCAAGCTAGTGCCACCCAGAACTTACCAGGTTTCTGAGAGATGGAAGGACACTCATACATGATCTGTCCCCTACACACGGGGCTGCTGGAAGGGAAGGGACAACTCCTCTTCTAGTGGGTGCCCGCCTGAGCCCTCCAGGGGCAGGTCAGAGCAGAACCTTCCAAACAGGGCTCAGTAGGCCACAGGGTGGGGCCCTGTAGTTGAGTGTTCAACTCTTGATTTCAGCTCCGGTCATGATCTCAGGGTCATGAGATCGTGCCCCACCTCAGGCTCTGTGCTGAAGCAGGGGCGGGAGGGGGCCTGCTTGGGATTCTCTCTCTCCCTTGGCCCCTTCCCCCTGCTCATGCTCACCCTCTCAATAAATAAATAAATAAATAAATAGCCAGCAAGCCAGAGGATGGCCAGGGGGCAGGCCCTAGCAATCTTTGATTCCCTGTAGGCAACCTCCTCCACCAGCACCAAGAACCGCTATGTTGCTCCTTCTCTGCCAGAAGCAACGTGCCCTGGTCCCCAGGCCTCCCCAGGGGGTCAAAATGGGGGAGCAGTGGAAGCAGTAACAGCGATGGCCACCAACCTAGGGCTTATAAGGCACCACGCACTGAGCACCTTCCACAGGTTCTTTTTTTTTTTTTTAAGATTTTATTTATTTATTCATGAGAGACAGAGAGACAGACAGAGGGAGAAGCAGGCTCCCCGTGGAGTAGGGAGCCCGATGCGGGACTCGATCCCAGGACCCTGGAATCATGACCTGAGCCGAAGGCAGACGCTTAACCAACTGAGCCACCCAGGCATCCCTTCCACAGGTTCTTAAATGTTTAAGCCTCACAGTCCTGGGCGCAGGTCTTCGCCTGACTTTACAGATGAGGACAGGAGGCAAAAGATAAGCAACCTGCCCAAGATTCCACAGGTCTTTTTTTTTTTTTTTTTTTAAGATTTTATTTATTTATTTGACAGAGAGAGATACTGCCAGAGAGGGAACACAAGCAGGGGGAGTGGGAGAGGGAGAAGCAGGCTTCCGGCTGAGCAGGGAGCCTGATGCGGGGCTCGATCCCAGGACCCTGGGATCATGACCTGAGCCGAAGGCTGATGCTTAACAACTGGGCCACCCAGGCGCCCCAAAAATCCACAGGTCTAAGGAAACCCAAATCTGTTTCCAGAGTCCAAGACAGAAGGGGTATGCTGATGCTGGACACATCGGCCTGCCGCCTAGGTTTTTCCTGGCCAACACAGTTTTTAGGTTTTTTTTTCTTTTTTTAACTGAGCTGTTGTTTAAAAATTGGAATATTCACCATTAAAAAAAAATCCAGGTTTCCAGCTTCTGGAAAGCAGAAAAATTGGCAACATTTGCAGCGCTGACCGAGATTCATTAACCAACCAGCAACAACTAGTTGAACCACTGTGGTGGCTGGGACACATTCGTCAGGTTACCACAGTTACCACGACTCCCCTGGCAGGAGTCAGCAAACTTTTCCTCTAAGGGGACAAAAGAGCACATATTTTAGGCTTTGCAGAACATAGGGCGTCTGCAGCATCTACGCAACTCTGCCACGGAGAGTGTGAAAACAGCCACAGACGACGTGCAAACTAACTGGAGTGGTTAGTCTACAGCTCCCCCAACAGCCGTCACCACGCTCCCACCATCCTGGAACTACTTCTCTGCGAGAAATACTTCTCTGAATCCATTTCTCTTTCAAAACGTAGGGAAGTGCCTCTGCCCTCGGCAGATACCCACAGGCAGAAGTGGCCACTCCTAACAATCAATGTCCACATAACATCTGAGTGCAATTATCTACCTGGCCCTCCACGAGGGCACAGGCTCCTTAGAGGCAAGGACTGAGGTCAGGAAAAGATGTTTTAAACAAGACATAGAACACTGACTATAAAAAACAACATCAACAACAAACAACAACAACAAACAAAATTTCACTATGTTAAAATTAAGAATGGTTCAACAAAAGATGTCTTAAATAGAGTACAAGCTAGAAGAAAATATTCACAATATGAACAAAGGATCAAAATCAAGAATCTATAAAGCAGTCTTACAATCAGTAAATAATAAAACGTTGGCAAAAATCATGAACAAATATTTCACAGGAAACATGCCAATGAGCTTATGAAGAGACATTCAATGTCAGGGCTCAGGAACACAGAAATCACGACCCCAATGATCCCATTTTATACCCATTCAATCGGCAAAAATAAAGTCTGCCTATAGTGAGTGATGGCAAGAATGTGGAGCAGCTAAGTCCCATCCACCGGTACAACCACTTCAGAAAACAGTCTGGCTAGATCTATGAAAGCAGCACCTTTATTTACCCTATAACCCAGCAAAATATCACCCCTAAGTTCATACCCAAGAAAACCTCTTGCACATGTGCTGCAGATGTGTATGGAAATGTCCAGAGCAGCACATTTTCAACCGCAGAAATCTGGAAACAACTAAGTGCCCATCAGTGGAAGATTAGATGCATGAACTGTGGCGTGTTCACTCCACAGATTATTCAGCAGTGAAAACAAATGAACCAGATGACATGCAATAATACGGATAAATCTTAGCAATATTTTTTTACTTTCCTTAGAAACACATAGGTACAATAAAACTACATGAAAGTGAGGGGATAATGGTTATCTCAGGATGGGGAGAAAGATCAAACGATTACACGTATACTTTCCTTTCAAGCTTTTGTTTTGGGTGACTGGAATGCAGGAGCTTGCGACATTCATTAAAAACCACTTAGGCAATAAATAAAAGCAAGCCACGCATGAACAGTGATGAGTGTGTATTAACCTAGCTCTGTGTTTACCCGAGGTAAACATTAAAACAAACACATCTTACCCCAAGCGCCAAGCACTAGCCCTGGCACATGGTTTCTGTGGGGCCCACGGCCCCATTCCTGCTGGTTTCTTCGGCACCTTCCGTATGTTTGAATCCAGACTCACCTTCCTTCCTAATTCTGCTTCCCCCGTGGATGCCCTGGCCCAAGGCACTTAGGAGAAAAACCTGGGTTTCTAGCTCTTCACCACCTTCCCCCCACAGCGACGCAGCTGCCATGGCTCACTTTCTCCTCCCTCCTCACCTCCTCAGACCCGCTGCCAGCATCCGCTTGGGACCTTTGTGCCTCTCTGACCCTGGTAAGTGTTCTCTTCCAACTGGCTTCTCCAACTCTGTTTCTCCTGGTCCACCCGAGAGGCACGTGCAAGATTGAGCCTCCCGAAGTATAGTTCCCGAATACACTTCAAGTTCCTTGGGTTGACACTGAAAACCCATCACAGTCTGGTCCCTCCCTATCAACAGAATTTGCCAGCGCACTTGCCTTCAATACCTTCTTTTCCTCTATGCCTCCCCTTCCCCGGCCCATACCCAAGAGTTTAAGCGACAACTGCTCCCCCCATATACATCCAGTTTTCCCACCTCCATGCCCCGGCTCCATGCAGAATCCCACCCACCTCGCCACATATCCTCACCTTACCCATACTTTCAAGACCCAGTTTAAACAGCACCTCCATGATGCCTCAAGGTGCCCAACTGAAAGAAAACACCCTCTTAGCAACTTCCACAGCCCTTGCCTGCCCTTTACAGTTCTCTGTGTCCATTCTATCTCTTCAAGGAGGCCATGAGCAAACTGGTGACAACAATCTCATGTCTAACCCCCACCCCCATCAGAAACTGGTGTGGTGTAAGGAAATAAGTCACAAAGAGCATAATCCCGTCTAATCCATCCCATACTTCCAGCCAGTGTGCTCGTTTAAAATGCCCTCCTGGAATTCTTCTGCTAAAATCCTGCTCCCCAGAGCCTTGGCATGGCCCACAAAACCCTCCAAACGCAGCCCTCTGCCTACCTCACCAGCCTCCTCTACCCCACACCCATCCCTTGCTGCCCCGGTCACCCAGAGCTACTTACAGTGGCCCAGGCGCACCAGGTAACTTCTGGACTCTGCAGATGCCGACTCCTCTGCCCGGCTTCTCCCCTCCTTTTCAAGTCCTACCCCTTCACAACTCACCTTAGTTATCCTCTTCCAGAAGCTTGCTGACCCGCCCTCCGCCCCCTTCCTGCACAAATGGGGTTGGGGGGCAGGGGGCTGGGGCTCTGCCCTGTGATCCCTCCCGCCTCAAAACATAGCACACCGACAATGCCTTGCCACTATCTGTGGTTTGTCTGTCTGTTCCACCAAATGATGAGCTCCCAGGTGACAGAGCTCTTGTCGCTCATCAGGGTGCCCCACCACTGAGCACGGGGCTTGACACAAAGAAGGCACCCAGTTTTGTTCGTGCAACGAAAGAAATAAAAATTCCCAGTTCAGATGCCGAAATCATGACTTGTGTCCTTCACCGCGTAAAGCATGCCTTAAGTGGAAAGCATCCTCTAAGACTGGTTAAACAGGAGAAGCCCTTGACAAGAAAGCACTTGACTCTATTTGAGACAGTTGGCAATCAACAATCGACTCCCAAGGCTGACTTTCATTCCGGAGACCTTAAATTCCACGCTCCCCAGTCTCCACCTCCGCTGAAAACCAGGTCCAGAAGGCAGCAATGAGAAGTCCCTGTGGCTCTTACCTTTTCCCTCTGGAGAGCTGGCACAAACTGTCCCTTCTTGACGGAGACACTAGATCCTTAGGAGGAATGACTTGTTTGAGTTCCCATCTTGATATAAAACGCAAACAACAAAAATGGAGCAAATCGGAAAGCCTTGTTGACTCAGCAACGCAAATTCCAGGGCACCTTCACCAACAAGGAAAAAGATGATCAGGTTTTAAATGGAGAAACAGCGGTCAGTGAAAACGAATGCACAGATGTCGGGTCTGTGCACTGCGGCTGGGGACTGGAAATCACCAGATTTATTTTCCAACAGCCTGGGCAGGGCAGAAGGTACAACAGTCACCCTCTACCCGCTCAATAATCAAGGGGATGGTGGGAGGAAAAAAACAAACAAACACTTCAGCTCTTTCATGGAAAGGCCTAACCGGACTTCATAAGCCAGTCTGCAGTGTAAGTAACCACGAAAATTAGCACACCAGAGAGGGTAAAAGTTTGGCCAAGGTCACACAGCAAATGAACAAGAGGCCTAGTTATAGTTACCCGGATGGTAAAGCCTGATTTTGGCGACCAGAAAGTCCACCTTATAGAACTCTAGAGGAGTTAGGATGGCAGGCAGAAATATTCTGAGTTAATTCTTAACGTCCAAGCGCCTGTGCACACACTATTTCCATTGTTACTGGCACGTAGAGAAGTGGAACCAGGCTGGCTTGAGGGGGAGGGGGGGTACGAAAGAACAGCTTCAGAAAAGAGCGTCTTCTAAATCCTCTTCAACATACATTATGCACCCCTCAAAAGTAACACAGGGCCCCAGGAAACAGGAGTTTCCTGGAGGGCGACCCCTACTTGAGGCGAGGGAAGCAGAGTTAGGGGACAAACTCTTTAAAGTACAGCCCCGGGCTCCAGCGAGTCGTCCACCTGAAGGCAGAGCCCAGCCGAATCCACACCCCGAACCACAGAGCCCGGTGGCAATATCCCCGCCGCCTCGTCCCGGTCCTGCGGGAACGGGTACCCTCCTCGCGACCGCCCCAAACTCCCAGGGTCTGCGCCCCTCCCCCTGCTAGCCCTTCGGCTTGCACCCGGCGTTCACCCTCGCACCCAGTCCTGTCCCAAGCTGCCAGCGCGTCTCATTTCCCCAACTCCCGCCTGCGGCTGCCCCAGCCCGGCGGCCAGTCCTCCCAATCCCCCCGGACCTCACCCCCGGGCTCTTCCCCGGGCCGGCCCAGCCCTCCCTCACTCCCACGCCCGCCCCCTTCCGGTCCCAGCTCGGCTCGGTCTCCCCCGCGTCCCCGGGACCCCAGCCCTGGCGACAGGCAGGTGGCCTGCCCGCCCCTCTCACCGAAGCTGAGGAAGGCGAGGGGGCAGGCTGAAGGCACCGCCGCACTCGGGCTACAGCTCGGGTTCGGCCTGGGCACCGCTCCGACTGAAGCTCCGACTCTGAGGAGGTAGCCAGAGTGAAACTCGGCGTCGCAGCTTCCTAGCACTCCGCTGCGCATGCCCAGGACGCGGGGCCTTCTGGGAAATGTAGTTCCGTGGGTTGGGGGTGGGGCGGGACCCAACCCGACACGCACCTGTTCAGGTGTATCTATTCTTCCTTCTTAGTCCGCTCACTCACTGACTTACTTCTTCATTTACTTGTTTACTTTTAGATCGTGTTTACCCTAACATATGTGGTGCCAGGCCCTGTGCTGGGTACTGGGGATTAAAACGTGAGTCAGAAACGTGGTTTCTCTCCTGCGAGAGCTTCATATCTACTTGGGGAGACAGACACTCAAACACGTAATTACAGTACAGTGGGATAAATGTGAGTTTAAGCACAGGACTTGGAGCACAGAGGGTGTGGTTAATTTGGGGGAGGTGTCAGGGAGACATCACAAAGGGGTCGGACGCCTGAGTTGGATTTTAAAGCACACACAGAGGTTTGCCAGATGGAGTACAGGGAAGCTCTTGCAAAGGAAGAGAGATGTGAAAGTGCTTGATGCATTCAGGAAGCAGTGAAACGTTCCCTGTGGCCAGGGCAGGAGGGTACACGGAGGGGCTGAGGACAGGAGAAAATAGATTAGGGTGGACAACAGGCTGGGTAAGATTATGATTGTCTTTAAATGCCCATGCAAGGAATTTAGGCAATGGGAGCCAGTAGAAAGATTCAAGCAAGGGAATGACAGTCAGCATTGCACTTTAGAAGGATACCCTGTGTGGTAGGTGGAGGATAGGTTTAAAGGACAGAGAAAGGAGTGGGGAGACCAGTTTGGAGGCTGTTGCTGTAGTCCACATAGAAGGCCTGAACCAGGTTGGTGACTACTCTTTTGGGATCACAGACCTCCTTTACAGAGCTAAAGAAAGCTATTCCCGGGCGCCTGGGTGGCTCAGTTGGTTAAGCGACTGCCTTCGGCTCAGGTCATGATCCTGGAGTCCCAGGATCTGGTCCCGCATCGGGCTCCCTGCTCGGCGGGGAGTCTGCTTCTCCCTCTGACCCTCCTCCCTCTCATGCTCTCTGTCTCTCATTCTCTCTCTCTCAAATAAATAAATAAAATCTTTAAAAAAAAAAAAAAAGAAAGCTATTCCCAAAATACGCTCAGATAGAAATGTTCACACACATGTACATGCAGGTCACACATACAATCTTGCACACAGTTTCACAGGGTTCGGAGTTCTCTGAATCTGGGACTCTAGTTGAGTGTCTTTACATAATCTAATGTCACTCATACTTCATCAGGGATTTAAGAAAGAGACACCTCCCACCTCCCCCCATCACTCAGTTTAAAACTTTATTTTATAGAAAAGAAAGCTGAGGCCCAGAGAGGGGGACTAATCAACCCAAAGTTGATGAAGCAGGGGAAGGAGTGCCTGTGGTGGGCCCTCTTCTGAGACCCTAGGCCAGGACTCTTCATGACCTAGAACCTGACTTAGAGGATATAGGCCTTGAGTCTGGAGAGGCGCCAAAGTTAGGTTCTCCCAATGATGCCAGCCTTCTTTCTAGAAATGAAGGGTGACTTTCTAAGCTGTGATTTACACTAGGTAACTGCAGTGGCTACAGATTAGGATGGGGACATTTCCCTTCTTCTCTCAGAATCTCAATATTCTTAGCCAAAACCACCTACAACATTTCTAAAGCACCTAGTATGTGCCAAGCACTTGACATGCATCACCTCACGGTAAATCCCCTCAATGAGGTAGGTACTAACATCATCCCCATTTTTTTTTAAGTAGGCTCCACGCCCAACGTGGGGCTTGAACTCACAACCTTGAGATCAGGAGAGACATGCTATACTGAATGAGCCAGCCAGGTGCCCCCTCATTATCCTCATTTTAAAGATGGGGACACTGAGACAGTTCAAGCAATGCATCTAAGGTCACACAGTGGGGACCTGGCAGAGCTGGTCTTTAAATCAAGGTGGTGTCTAACTCCAGACTTGAGCAGCCCCATATCACTGGCTTTGCTGGGGAGTGGTGGGGGCGGGGAGGGTGGTGCAGATGAAATGGTCTGAAGCATTAGAAAAGCCTTTCAACCTTCAAAAGGTGTTCTCTTAAGTGCTTCCTTTTTCCTCAGTGAAATGCCTGAGTGATAGTTATTGTCCTTAAAATCCCACTGCACTCACACACACCTACAGGCTCAAACAGAACAATGGTGGCAGGCTGGGTTGGAAAGGTTCTGGAACCTAGGCTCTGGAAAGGGGAGGACATCTAAACTCGGAGAGCAGAAGGAGCTGGAGCTCTGAGGGAGGCTTGATGGGGCTGCCCAGGTTGGGGGCCAGTGTGGGAGCCAGGGGGAAGGCCAGGGTGGAGAAGTTTCACAGAGGCGGGAAGTAGGACACAGCCTGGAAGTCTGAGTGCATGGAGTGCCTTCCCATGAGGTAGAAGACACTAGAAAGCGGGGAGGAGGGGATTTCAGTCAACAAGTTGAGTGTGAGGTAGGAAGGCGAGCAAATTCAGACATCTGGGTAGAGATAGGGATTTGGGAGTCACAGGCAACGAGACTGAGATGACCTGGAAAGACCACAGAAGATAAGAAAAGGGGAGTCCAGGGCAAAGGAACACTGACTTTTGAAGAACAGAGGAGATAGAAGTGTCTGGAAAGGAGGCCGGACTGGGGGAGCCCGGGGTGAGCATGGTGGCAGAGAATCAAGAGGAGTGTCCCATGAAGGTGGCGCTCAGTGGTGACAGACACTTCCTAGAGGCCCAACAGACACTTCCTAGAGGTCTGCTGGGAGGGGTGCCTATCCCAGAACCCAGGGCCCCTGCCTCCCAGTTCCGGGCTCTCTCATCTTGCAGTCTTCAGGAAATGCCCCAAAATTCCAACTTCGCTACAGTGAGGCCACTGGTGACCGAAGTGGTTTCCATAGAGAAGCAGGGGCTCGAGCACACAGATGCACATAGATGTCTGTGGTTGTGAAGGTTTTGCAGTCTGGGAGTGCAGACCGCTCTTCCAAGAACCACCTTTGTGTTCCACACATCTGGGCATGGGGCAGAAGAGGGTAAACCCACATGTGTGGAATGAGGCGACTTACATAAGGTTGCCCGTGGCTGTGTGTGCCTGGAAGGACGCTGGTCAACACAGTAACATCTGACGAGCAGGATAGCAGGTGATTTTCACTTTCTTTGTACTCTTCTTGCATCATTTGAGTGTGTCCCAATGAATAGTTTCCTTTTTTATAACCTGAAAAGAAAGACTATTTTTATTTGGGAAAAATAAAGAGTTTTCGTCGTGAAAAGAAGAGAAATAGGGCAGCAGCAAGAAGGAGAATGGCGGGGGGGGAGATGGACTTTAAATTTTTAGGCAGGAGAGAGTGAGTGTGCTGTGTTCTGAGGCTGCAGCAGGACGCCCCTGAGGGAGCTGAAAGGAGGGAAAGAGGATCGGCCACTTGCAAACTGAACTTTAAACCAATGTATGGGGGTGCCTGGGTGGCTCAGCTGATAAGTGTCTGCCTTCGGCTCACGTCATGATCCCAGGGTCCTGGGATCGAGCCCCACATCGGGCTCCCTGCTCAGCGGGAAGCCTGCTTCTCCCTTTCCCACTCCCCCTGCTTGTGTTTCCTCTCTCACTGTCTCTCTCTCTCTCTCAAATAAATAAAATCTTAAATAATAATAAATAAACCAATGTATGTGGCAAAGAATCGGAAGCATCTGCCCAGCAGAAAGGAGCTGGTTAAATGACCTCGGAACACTAGTAGGAAGAATGAGGAAGATTCACAGGAGCTAATGGAACAGTGGCCAAGATCTATCATTAAGTAAAAAAAGAACTTGCACCGGGCGCCTGGGTGGCTCAGCCGATAAGTGTCTGCCTTCGGCTCAGGTCATGATCCCAGGGTCCTGGGATGGAGCCCCGCATCGGGCTCCCTGCTCAGCGGGAAGCCTGCTTCTCCCTCTCCCGCTCCCCCTGCTTGTGTTCCCTCTCTCGCTGTGTCTCTCTCTGTCAAATAAATAAATAAAATCTTTGAAAAAGAAAAAAGGAACTTGCAGAGCATAGAGAATGTGCACCTCTTTGTGTTGTTGGTTTGAAAAATGTGAGTGCCCCCCCACCCATACACACACACACACACACACACACAGTAGGGCGGGTTAGGTATGCCTGGCACGAAGTGCTCCTAGGAGTGAAAGGAACTACCACATCCCTGGCATTGGCCCTCTGTCCTAACAAAATCTTCTGCCCAGAAGGGAAGCTTTGTTGGTTTTTTGTTTTGTTTTTTTTAATGTCTCAAAGGCTGGAGTTTGTGCCGACCTCAGGCCTCAGAAGGCTCCCTAGCAACTGAGAATGAATGACGTGGCCCAAGAAAGAATGTGGCTGTTGGCCAAGGAATGGGGAGCGATGGTGGCCAAAGAAACTTAATTTTTTTCCGAGAAGTCCTTAGACTCCACTCCAGGTGCCAAGGTTTACTGCTTCTGAAGGTTCTGATCCTGGAACTGGCCCCAGCTCACCCGGGAGCAAGAAAAGATCAATGTAAATCTGGGAAAAGGCTAGACCCGGGGGCCCAGCCTCTCCGCTAAGGGGCTCGAGCACTTTCTGATGTTTTGCTTGGAAAGGCAGGATTTTGTTGCTTGGTGCCTCGGCTAATTGGCCTCCATCTGACACTCTGGAGGGATTGTCTGATTAGAAGCCACAGCTGCCTTGCTCATTATTTCTGAGTAATAGACAGCACCTGGCATCTCTGGGCAACGGTGCCCACTCAGGACCCAGGTGTGACCTACACAGCCAACAAAAGCATGATGGCTTTGCAGCCCCTGGAGCAAAGCCCCTAAAAGCGTTATCTTATGTAAGTTCCGGCCCCTTGGAACACGTTTTGAACTGGCTTGTCCTTTTTGCTGGTTCCCTTGCTGCAAGTCTGAAATAACTGATGTGTACTCACAGCTAATTCATCCGAGAAGTTTGTTTTAACACTAGGCAATCTCACTCGACCTATGCCCTCCACCCCAGTTGTTCTCATTGTAAATTAATACTCTGGCATCCTGGTTTGGGATCCGGAGTTGCTCAAGAGAGGGCTCAGTGTGGCGTGTGGACAAGCCAGGTTTCCTAGCCTAAAGGCTAAGGGCAAGAGGCCCCCCGAGAGACAGAGTTATCTTCCTGGTAGTATCCAGCCTCCCCCTGAACCTTAGTTTCATTAGTCCCTAGGAGCTGCTTAGAATCTCTTGCTAAAAATACCTGGTAAATCTAACACCTATCAGGCAAAAGTGTCTCAGACATGGGCAAAAAGATAACTGGATGTCTTCTAGCAACCTTCCAGATTATCTGGTTCCTTAAAAGTCTGCCTTGCCTAGTCTTTGACTAAGGTTTTTTTTCTTTAAAGATTTGAGAGAGGGGCACCTGGGTGGCTCAGTTGGTTGGGCGTCGGCCTTTGGCTCAGGTCATGATCCTGGAGTCCCAGGATTGAGCCCCATGTCGGGCTCCCCACTCAGTGGGGAGTCTGCTCCTCCCTCCCCCCCTCCCCACTTGTGTTCTCTCTCACTCTCTCAAATAAAATCTTTAAAAAAACAAAGATTTGAGAGAGAGAGAGCACGGGGAGGGGGCGGGAGGAGAAGGGGAGAGGGAGAGGGAGAAGCAGACTCTCTGCTCCAGAAGGGAGCCGAACTCAAGGCTTGATCCCAGGACCCCGATATCACCACCCGAGCCAAAGGCAGACTCTTATCCGATTGAGCCACCCAGGCACCCTTAACATATTTTGCAATTCTGTATATTGTAGAAAGCCAGTAGTAATGCAAATGATTGCAAGGATTCCCGTCTGTCTGTGGAGATGAAATTGATTTCTGCCCTTTGGAGGAAGCCAAGTTTGCATCTATCAGCAAATTCATTTCTGCATTCCTGATTACCTTTATGTAAGTCTTCGGATTCTCCTTTGAACCAGTTCTAACATCCTGCGGTTTCCCTCAAGGAAGGAGTTACAACAAGACCTTTGACACATTTTCATTTGTATTTGGGCGATCATGATTTTACTCCCCCAGCCCCGCATTGTCCTTTCTAACCACCGCCTCTCCTTTTTTCCCTTGGCCACCAGGAAGCACAAAGGCAAAGTTTTAAACCCACGAAATGTTGATCCACCAAGAGTTTCATAGCATGTAATAGGAAGCTGCCCCAAACACCAGGGAAACAGGTGGCTGTAAGCAATGGAAATCCAGACAACCCTCAGCTGCTGGCTATCTCCCTCACTTCCCCCAAACTTCCAGTGGAGTCTAGAAGGCAGGGCCTTCTGCCCTCACTGCTGGAGGTGGCCTCTCTGGCCCTTCCCAAGGAGGCCAGCTTCGCGCAGGGCAGAGGCCCGTCTGGAACCGGCTGGGGCTGACATCCAGGGTCACATTCTAGTCACACTTCCTCCCCACACCAGATACAGCCACTTCCTGTTCCCGCTGAAGACAGAAGTTGAATGAGAGGAGTTCCCAGGATGTTGCAAGCCCCCGAAAGAGGAGGGCAGATAACAGGATGGGTGGTTGTTGCGGGGACAGTCCCTGCGGCGTGTCCTGGAAGTAGCCGTAACTTATGGAGCGCTTCTGTCCCCACACACGAGGGTGGTGGGGAGTGAAAATTCTCTCTCCTCCAGAAAGTCTCTCTGGCTAAAGAATTTTGTCACCAGCTAGACCCCTGAGCGGAAACCTCACACCTGTGATGGACCACGGAGTGACCTCTGGAATGATCCACAATCACTTTTACCTCATTAGAGCACTAAAATCTCCACCCAGCCTCATTTATGTAACTTACAAGGTAGGTCTAAGCATGTTTCCTTCGGGCACATGCACCACCTTATGCCCACCTCTGCATAGGAAGACAAGGCTTCCTCATCTAGTCATCCTACCCCTAAACAAAAGGAACCCGTCCAACCCTCTCTTTATCGGTCACTGCGTATTGGAAGCCATTCCCCGTGATCTCCGTATTTGCTCCACCTGGTGCGGTTTGACTTCCCGAGGTGCGAACTCACATGGGTAAATTACAGGTTGACGTGAGACGGATTAACAGGACAAAAATCAGATCGAATTTTGTGGGTCATGAACCGTTCATGTATGTGCGGTTCCCAAAGACAAAGCTGACATGAAGTATATAGGCCATCCTGAGCTAAGGAAGGGGGTAGGCCATGTAAGGCAATTCAAAAGGCAAGAATCACAGATGTTTGGGGACTCCTGGGTCGCTCAGTAGGTTAAGCATCTGCCTTCTGCTCAGGTCATGATCCCAGGGTCCTGGGATCGAGTCCAGCACCGGGCTCCTTGCTAAGTGGGGAGCCTGATTCTCCCTCTGCCTGCCGCTTCCCCTGCTTGTGCTGACAAAAATTTAAAAAAAAAAAAAAAATCAGATGTTTGCCCCCCCGCCCCTTGGATCACTCAGATAAAATTGGTGGCAAAAACTCCCATTCTGGGAAAGACACTCTCCCCCCAAATTAATACTTCTAGTTAAGGGAGGGGCAAAAATTTCTCTTGAGCTGTTGGGTCTCCGTTGGCATGTGGCCTACCTTGAGCTGTAGGCCGAGCCACACACTTCGGGGAGACTTGTCCTAAGCCCCCTCATTGGACCCCAAGTACCGCGTTACTCCTCCCAAGAACCCTGAAGAGTGGAGAACTCCATCTGAAAGGTGATGATGCTGAGGAGGAAACAGGCTCGGTGAGTAGAGCTGGGTGGGATGAGACACAGGCCCTCTGGCCCCCCGAGGCCTGCTGCGTGAGCCAGGCGGCCATCAAGCACTCCACTCAGTCTCTGGACAGCATACCTCACAGATGGGGGGAACTGCCAGGCCAGCAGAGGCAGGGAGCCAGGCTGATTCTGCCTCCAGGCCATGTTCTGCTGTTCCTCTGGGTCTTCTTGACACAGACTGTCCATTCCGTGGCTCCTTTTCACATTGTTAATGACTCACTGGTAGGAGGCCTCCATCCCTCCCTACCCACCCCATCTCTTCTAGGCACCCAGGCCCTCCATTCTTCCAGGAGAAAGTGTTCTCTCTTCCTCTCCTCCCTCCACACCCACCTTTCCCCTTTTGTCCAGCCAGGACCTGCTGGTTCTTCAAGGATTTGCTCCAAGATCACCAGCTCCAGGAAGCCCACCCCTCCTATCTCCAGCCTTTTACTCCCTCCCACAGCATAGCCGGACCTGCTTGGCGGGGGGGGGGGGGGGGGGTCGCAGGGAGAGGGTGGGGTGATTCCTTCTTGCTGCAAATCCCCTGGCCCAGGGCACCTTAACACACCTGAATCACCTGGAGATTTTAAAATGCAGATTAGAGCTGGGATGGGGCCCCAAATTCTGCCTTTCCACAAGTCCCCAGGTGATGCTAATAGTGTTCACAGACCACCCTTAGA
Organism: Neomonachus schauinslandi; assembly: GCF_002201575.2. Taxonomy (NCBI): domain Eukaryota; kingdom Metazoa; phylum Chordata; class Mammalia; order Carnivora; family Phocidae; genus Neomonachus; species Neomonachus schauinslandi. The sequence goes on along the minus strand of NC_058407.1, from coordinate 167,923,250 downwards.
GGGGCAAGAACCGAGGCAGACCCAGAATCACAAAACCTTGCTCTGGATGTACTTAAAGAATTTTATTTGACAAAGCGCAAGAGAGCGCAAGCAGGGGGAGCGGCAGAGGGAGAGGAAGAAGGCTCCTCACGGAGCAGGGAGCCTGATGCGGGGCTTGATCCCAGAACGCTGAGATCATGACCTGAGCCGAAGGCAGACATTTAACTGAGCCATCCAGGCGCCCCCTGAATGTACTTTAGACATTTGTCTCTAGGCCTCTGTCAACACATCCAAGCCTCTGCCCTCAGCCAGGCCCCAGGCTGCAGGGAGGGAGCCATTCCAGATGCAACAATTAAGCTCCTTCTGGTTCCAATCCCATTTATGTCCAACAAGCCCGCCCAACCGGTACCAGTCCCATTTTGCCCATGAGGAGCCTCAGGCTCACAGAAAGTAACTGGCAAGCCTGGGATTCCCAGTGAAGGGGAACTTCACCCAATCAGGAGGAGGAGTTGGGGTCTGGGGTGAGGTTGGAGCCAGCTAAGGGCCACAGCTGTCAGAGGGAGTGGGGGACCCCTTGCCCTGGAGAGGGGGTCACAAGCTGCTTGGGCACCCCTGGGGCTTAGGAGAGGAAGGCAGCTCTATCAGAGGGGGAAAGCAGCTCCCCCCAGTGACAGGAAGCTTCAAGCAGGGCTCAGCCCTTCTGAGGAGCCTACCTGAGTCGGTGACTTGGCCATAGCACACTCCCACTCACCCTACACCCCAGACGTGCTCCCCTACAGCAGCCTCAGGCCCAGGGTGACCACTGTCCAGACCCCCGCCCTGGACCCGGTCACCTCTGGGCCTCAAGTCTGCTGCCCCCTAGAGAAGCCGACTCCATCCTTTCCTCCCTGCCCCCACCCCCATTTCAGATGCACGGGGTCCAGAGACACACCAGACCCTCTGCTAGCCCAGAAGCGGGGCTGGCAGGGCCCACCCTGTTTTGCCCCCGATAGCTGACATCTTGGCCTCCTTGGAGACATGGGAGGATGGTGGCCTGGGAAGATGAGCCCCTCTCCCAGGAAGGCCGTGTTGCCCAGAGTCAGGAAAATGCAGGCTTGCCTTCACAACCCAGTCTGGCCTCTCTGCTGTGGACAGACCACCCCACGCTAGAGATGCAGTAGTCCATGCTGGAGGGTGCTCCTTGAGCCCACAGCACTGTTCTCCCGTCTGCCCCCCCTTCCCCCTCACCCCTATATGACATCACTGCACCACACCCCAGAGCTCACTTTCTTTTATTGGGGAACAGACACAGGGCATATCACCAAGCGAGAAGCAGTACGGTGCCTCCGGGCAAGGACCAGGCCCATGGTAGCCAGAGTCAGGGATACCACCGTGGCCAGGCCTAAGCCCAGCATCACAGAGGTGTGAGGAGAGGTGGACCCCTCCACACCACGATCACCAGCCTTTCCCAGGAAGATCAGAGGCCCCACGGTGATCTCTGCTTCTTCGGTCACTGAAAGACACAGGACACCTGAGGGTCACCTTAGTCCCGCACCAGGGGTCCGATGGTTTTGCTCTATTTCAGCAGATTTAACCAGGTTTTGTTCTAGAAGCTGCGTTATCTCCCCCACAGTCCTGATCACGCCCTACTCTGAACCCCTGGCTGATGCTGGAGTGGGGGTTTAGAGTCCCCTATTAGCCCCCAAGTCTTCTATGTAAGAAAGCCCAAAACCGCATTCCCCCAGCGGTGAGCAGCCTTGAGTGGGAGACCAAAGAGGAATGTCACCCTGCAGGGACAGCACGTACCCTAGACGGAGGGAAGGGCAAGAGCCCTGGAGGGGTCCTAACACCTACCGTGCCTTCGACTTCGGGCTCGGGAAGCAGACTTGCGCCGCCCTCTCTCTAGGTGGGACAGCCTCCTGGAATGGCCTGGAAGGCCACAGCTGCCTTTGTTACAACAGTGACAGACGTCAGCAGTGCCTTCTACAGGGTACCACCTGAGCAGGGCGGGGTGGGGGGAAGGGGGGGGAAGGGGGGGGAAGAAGACCAGAAGATCAGATGGCCGTGTTACCCTCAGGAACCAGCCTGCTGCTGGTATACATCCTAGGGGAATGGACCCCAGGGAGGCCGGTGACAGGACTTTCTGCCCCAGCCATGTCTAACCCGTTCCCTCACCTCTTGGTGGACTTGATGAAGGAACAGGCTTTGTTTAGCTGGTCCGGGACTTGGTCAGCCGGAGTGACCTTCAGATGACAAGTGATATAGATCTAGAAGTAAGAGCAGGTGTTACGAGGTGGAATTCTAAACTGTACCAGGGACTTAAGTAAGCCAGTTCTTTAACCTAAACCCTTGGAGTTCATTTTAGAGATAGTAGAGGGTCAGAGGTGAAGTCAGCCAAGACTTGAAGTGGCAGATCAGATTCTAGACTGTAACCCACCAGCTTTATACCACCCCCCCCCCCCCCACCAATCTTTCCCAAACTCTCCAATCCCTTACCACCGTGCCACCTGGGATCGGGGAAATTTTGATACGAAGCCAGGGGTCACGTCAGCCCTGGTCCTCTCGGCAGATGCACCCCCAGGCAGAGGCCCCCCCCTTCATACTCCAGGTAGTGCTTTGGCAACCCCTACCAACCCTACAAGGGCGTAGAAGTTCTACCACCTTCTCTGAAGCCTTCTGCAGAGCCATAAACCTTGGCCACCACCTAGTGGCTGAGTGCACCAGCAGGGGAGCCAATTTGAACAAGGGAGGATACACTTCTAGCCAGCGGCTTTTTTCTTTTTAAAGATCTTAATCTCTACACCCAACGTGAGGCTTGAACTCACAACCCCGAGATCAAGAGTCACATGCTCCGCTGACTGAGCCAGCCAGGCGCCCCAGGCCACCAGCCTTCTATCTGCCCCAGCAGAGGAGAGCTCTGGGATCCCCTAGAATCCCTATTTCAGGATAGCACTGCTTTTATCCTCAAGCTTCTTCCCAGTACATTTTTTCATGTTAACTGGGGCCCAAGACTCTACAATGGTTCTCTGTTCCTCTTGAATAAAAGGTTTACTTCTCTGTGCCTTGGATAGGGTCAGCCAAACCACCCCATTTACTGTTAAGGGAGAATCTTCCCAGAACTCAGGCTACCTTCCACTGATCAGCAGCATCCTCTGGTCTCTGGTCCGCAACCCCCCCCCAACCCCCACAAAATCCCTAGAGGGGCAGATATAAGCTCAGGTTGCACCTGCGCTGATAACCACCACCTGTATGAAACCTTATCCCTTTCTCCTCCCCACCAGGTCACCTCTGAGGGTCAGTGGCACTCCCTACCCCAACTAGGATCCTCTACCCTAGGACCCACAAGGTCACCGATCTGGGTGATCAGGACCCTTTCTCAGTCTGTTCTTTATCCGCAGCCCCATCCAACCCATCTTCAGGGCATCTCACCAATAGCCTTGATTCACACCCCTTTTATTGACCAGTCTGTATCAAGCTTCCTGTTCTCAGAACAGAACTGCTGGGCATGGGGAGGTAGCTCCAGTGTCATCTACAAATTCACTGTGCTAACCCCTTAATGCCCCTCAGCCATAGGAGCCTTTGGTTTAGTGGTTTGTAAACCCAGCTGTTTATTAGAGCCCCCTAGCAGCTGAAGTAGCTTTTGATGATTTCCAAGTAAAAAAGACCATATTTTATGGTCATTCATTCACTACTCTAATGGTAGAAATCTAGATGATAGGTATATAGGTATTTGCTGTGAAATTCTTTCATCACAGGAGAATTTCCATGATAAAATGTTAGAAAAGAGATGCTGTCCCCATCCCAATTAAGTGAAAAGATAGGGGATTATAGGACCTTTCCAGGTGATTAGTATAGAGCCAAAATTAAAAAAAAAAATCCCTGCTACAATCCCTTCCTGAGCAGCTATTCCAAACTTTGCATCCCCTGCTCCTAGTTCAGCAAACTTAAGATCTATTTTTTATTTGTAAAATTCTACCAGCACTTTCTGGTTAGCAATGCAGAGGCTGGGCTCTCTTCTAGACCTACTAAAACCAAATCCTGGGGATGGGGCCCAACCTAGGTCAATAAACCCTCCAGATGCTGCTGATGCACTCAAGCTTCAAAAAGTCCCCGGTCTAGCCTAGGATCAAGTTCAAGAGCCTACCCTGTAGGAAAAGAAGTTCATACCTGCTTTTCTTACCCTTCCAGAAAGCTTCCAGGAAGGGTGACACCTGTTTTTGTCAACCCCTTTATTCAACCCTTCATCTGGCTTCTGGCCCTGCCCACTGTGGCAAAGACCAGGTTAGTGACCTGGCCACCAGATGCCACAGTGGGTGGTCCTCCTCTCATCTGAGCCATCAGCTCTACCCCTGGTTGGTTCTATTTCTAAGACCCTGGATTCTCTCCACCTGTCATGGGCTTCCTACCTACCTCTAAGGGTTTGTGCTACCCATGCTTCTTCCCTAAAGATCTCACTAGAGCCCATGGCTTTATCAGCTGAATTCACAGAGTTTTGGGATAGGGACAGAGCTATCAAGTTGCTTAAGGAGATACCTGGTGACCTACAGCAGACAGTAAGCCTGGTCAGCCTGACCCTATAGTTTAATCTTATTCCAAGTTCCCCCACCCCCGAAGTAGGCTCCACACCCAACATGGGGCTTGAACTTAGAACACTGAGACCAAGTGTCACACGCTCCACTGACTTAGCCAGCCAGGTGCCCCCCAGTTATTTTTTAAAGGTCAATTACCGTGTTTCTGGAGTCATTAGCAAAGTGGAACATGTCTACTGTGAACTGCAGAGTCTCTGGCCTGGGTCTGGGGCTTTTGAAGGCAGAAGAGGCATCGGAGAGACCATCCACAAGACAGCTTTGAAGAGGAGTGGACAATGGAGTCAGGGGCTGAGGAAGGTGGTGGAGCTCAGGTAGTTAAAAGGGCTCCCTAGAGAAGTGGCCCAGCCCTCACCCGTGGAAGTCCACGATGGTGTGATGAGGGGAGGCGTTCCGGGTGGGTGTCAGCGTGGCCACGCAGTGGTCCACAAACAGCCGCAGTGGCACGTGGCTACCAGTGTGAACTTCGGCCTGGAGGTGGGCGACGTCTCCCAGCTGGAAGGTGGGGGACCGCTTCTCGGAGCCCCAGTCCTCTGAAAGGCACACAGTCAGGGGTGAGACCACCCGAGCTCTCCCTGCCAGCACCCACCCAAGCCCTCCTTGCTTACCCTCCATCAGGCGGAGAGAGAAAACCAGCTTCTCCTCTGAGAGCATCGTGGTCCTAAAGGGCACCCAGGTGGGCAGGACGGCCTGGCTGCTCACGTTGCTGTGCCTACGGAGCAGACCAGCTGTCTACACCTGTCCTGAGCTCATCCCACCTGGCTTCAGTGGAGGGGTTGGGTCTCTCGTTCCTATCTCACAGCAGAGACCTCAGCTGGGGCCCAGCCAGGCGGTGAGTCTAAGGCCACTGAACAGACACCCGAAGTCTGAGCCTCCCCCTTGACCCTCCCAAACCCCACATCTGTGAGTGGGCCCCTCCCTCCAGCTGTGAGGACATTGCTGAGGCATGAAAATGGGATACACCCGAGTTCGCAGTTTGGTCTCTAGACCCAGATGGGCTTATCAGGGTTAACCCCAGAGGCTCAGATTTTGGGCCTGAGGCAGCCAGCCCTCTCTGCACCCCCTCTGGTTCTTGAGGAGCCTCAGGGACTGTCTGGGCCTATACCAGGACGGGAAGGTCCTTGGAAGCAGTGGGAGGTCTCCAGAGGTCTGCCCTGCCGACCTCACCGGGTCTCATGGGAGAGGCTGTGTCGGTGACGCATGGCAGAACTGGAGCTAGAATAGAGCATCCCAGCCTGGGGCAGGCCCCCCTGCACCACCTGCCGCCATCGGGCCAGGCAAGCCCACGTTCTCAGGTCAGTCCCAGGCAGAGATTTTCTAAAGCAAGGCAGCCATGGTCCCAGGAGGGCTTCAGCCTCTGGAGCAAGTACAGGGGCGGCTGGCCTTCCTGCCCTTGGCTCTTCCATCTTCCCCCACCCAACCAGGTCAGGCTCCAGGCTCCCTCCACCCCTGCTGCCGTGGGTCAGAACTCATTCTACGCCATCGCAGCTGGTCTCACCGATTCCATCTGCCCGAGGCCCTTCTGGGTTGAGAAACCCGTCCTTACCCATTCAGTTTGGTTCTAGGGAGGGGCGCCCGCTAAGGTGTGAGCCTGCGCCCCTTCTCTGGATCTGGTTGGGCCTTTAGAACCCCCCGTCTCCCTTCCCTTTTTTTGTTCCCCCTTCCCTTTCTTGACCAGGCCCTGGGCTCCAGACCCCTGGGCTGCGCCCCTCTTAGTGGTACGTTGCACTCCCCTGGGGAGTGTGTGGCTCTGCCCAGACCGTCTCAGTCCCACCCGTCCTAGAAGCACCCTCCCAGGATCTTGTTCTGGGAGCCTCTACCATGAACCACGCCCCCCCCAGGCCCATACCTTCATGGTACCTCCCTTACCTCCTCCCAGCCTGTGCACTCTGCATTCAGCGGAGCCACACAGGACCCGGCACTGTGGCCTTGTCATTATGAGCCATAGTCACCCCCTCCTCACACGCCAGTGCCCAAGGTCACAGGCACATGTTTGGTGCTAAGGCTTGAGGGGTCTCCCCCACCCGCGTGCACGTTGCGGGGGAAGCCAGAGGCCAAGAGCAGGCTGTGCTAGCCCAAGCCTAGAACCTCCCCCTGCACGGAGTTTTTCCAAACTTCAAGGCGGGCCTGGGCTGGGCAGCCCTGCAGCTTCCACCGAGAGACAGCTGCGGCCCCGATGCATTTCAGAGGCTCAGGGCAGACTCAGCGGCCTCCCCACTCCCTGCTGGAGTGGAGGGCGGTGACCTCAACCTAAGTACGCACAACTTCGAGCCACCAAGCTGCCAGAGCATGCTGGGAGGGGCCTCTGCACCAGGCGCAGCAACACGCCCTGTCCCACACTGACCTGGGATAGCGGCACTCGATGGGAACCTCGGCGCGGTTAGTCCTGAGGATGGACAGGTTTCCCGCAGGGCGGGGGCTGTGGAGCAGGAAGGTGCTGTACACCAGAGCGCTGTCCGTCACCTGAACGGAATGGGAGGGATTAACCCCAACAACATCACCTGCCCACGAAAGGGTGCAGGGAGGGCAGCCCACCTGAGGCAGGGAGAACCCAGACCCTGGACTCAAAGCCCACCCTCCTGATGACCCATGCGAAAGCCTGAACAGGTACCACCCTCGAACCTCCGTTTCCCGCTCCCCCCGACCCTGAAATTGTGACGCCACCGCAGGGGGTCTGGATCAGCTCTGTGTCAGGCCCCAAGTGGTGCCCAGCGACCAGGGGTGTTGGATATGTGCTCCCCTTCTCAGGAGGCCACCCCCATCCCAATACCGTTTCCTTCTGGGGGTGGAAGGGGGGGCAGGGAAGGCCTGGGACCTAGAGAGCCACCTTGAAGAACCCAGAAGGTTCCAGGAAGTTTAATTCATGGCCACAGCAGTTAAGACTCAACTTGCCCTCCCTTCTCTTCTCATACCCACATCACGGAAGGGGATACTGGGTCAGTGGTTCCCAGAGGCAGGAAGAGCTCAGGCAGGTGCTACCGGATACTTGCATCTTCCAAGGGGCCACCCGGGAGGAGACCGAGCTGCTGCCTGGCCATGCCCGAACCACTGCATCTCTAGGAGAGAGTCCTAGCTTTCTACTAGCTAGGGCCCCAGATGGACCAGCAGCATCATTTGTGGGTCGCCCTGTTCAGAAGTTCAGAATTTCAGGGCATTAAACCAATTGCAGCTGGTGGGACAGCACAGGGCCTGGCCCCAGGTGATTCTTATCAGGCAGGATTGTGAACCCCACCCCGGAAAAGGGCACGGCCAGGTTGTGCCTATTGAAGTCACCCGGGGGCCTTAAGGATGCTGCTAGTTGGCTCCCACAGCCCGTCTGATTTAGCACAGGAAAAGGGAATCAGGATTTTTAAATGCTCGCCGGGCGGTTCTAATGCCCAAAGTTTGGGAGTTACTCAACTAGAATGATTCCTCAAATAACTCTTTGGGTTCTCTGGGCTCGCTGTCCTCTTCCTGGGGAAACAAGGGCCAGGAGGCCTCAGGGTAAGCCCCAGGGGTGGGGGGCAGCATGGAAGATTAAAGCCCCAGGAAGGCTCCAGGTGCTTACTGAGCTTGCCCCCACCCTAGCCAAGCTGAGCCGTGAGTCCAGGGCCTGGTGGGCAAGAGCCCAGGACAAAGGAGAAGATGGGCTGTGGGGTGACAGGAAGTAGTCCAAGGAACCGTGGACCAGCTAGGGGTCCTGTGCCCAGTCCAGCCCTGCCTTGCTGGAAGCCCCTCCTTGTAGCCTGAATTACTTAGCTCTTCGGTACCTGCCTCCCACATTAAGTGTCCCCACCCCCCTACTTGGGACTACCCCCAGGGATCCCGTTTGTGCCTTGAAGTTAACACAGAGGTAATCATGACGCCCTTTGCCCCCTCCCTCAAAGCCACATCTCTCCTGGATGCCCTCCAGGGGTTCACAAACCCTCAGGAATCAGAGTGGGGAGTGCCCTCTCTGGCCCAGAGTGCATGGCCATCTCTGGATTCCACCCTGTCTACCTGATTCCAGCAACTAGAGGCAAGCACTTTCAACCACCCCAAGTTGCCAATCCCAGGCTTCAGGCCTCAGTTGCTCCCTGTCCCCAGCAAGTGAAAGGGCTCTGGCCCAGCCCCACCTCTCCCTGGCCCTGCATCCACACTCCCCGCGGCCACCAAGGGGGCCAAGTCTTACCTGCATCCCGTTGCCACACTCATGCAGCCCGACCTCAAACCTGACCACATCATCTGCGTCCATAGAGGCCAGGGGTTCACAGTTCTCCGGGCCCAGGGTGAGGTCTGCAGGTCTGACGAGCTTCCCAGTACCAAAAAGGTTTTTGCTGACAGTGACCACCAGCTGGGCCTCCAGACACTCCACCACCACGGGGGGCCTAGATGGCAATGAGTAGTAGGTCTCACCCGGAGAAGTGGTCTGGGGATAGCACAGCTCCATGCCTCCCAAGAGCAGAAAGCAGATGAAGAGCCCATGGCTCAGCCCCATGGCTCCTCCAGTCACTCGCACTGGTAACCCCTGTGTAGCCACCACCCAGCGGTCTTATACCCCGGATGATGCCACCTGCACCTGGGCTCCCCAACCAATCAGTGGGCCAGTCCCCGATCTAGCAGCTTCGCATCACCTGAGAGCTTGTTAGACCTGCAGACTCTCCGCCCCACCCCAGACCTACCGAGTCAGAATCTGGTATTTTGCTCTCTTCCCAAGTGATTTGTGTTCGAGGTAAATCTGACAAGCGTGGGCAGGCAGCCCATTCAGTCATACCGTCTTGCCCCTTCTCTACCCCCACTCCCATGTGTCAGCCCTTTGCTAGCCCAGCGAGGGAGTTAAGAGCGGGCCCAGGTCTGTGGGGGAGATGGGGAGAAAGACTGATTGGAGGGTGAGGAGGATGGATCAGGGGAGGCAGGGAGCTCATTCCAAGTGAGAAAACAGAAGGAGGCCTCATTAGGAGACCAGGGAATTTTAGGGGTCATTGCCCAATTTTACGGGAGGTAGGAGGGGAGGTCAGTTTAGGTAGAGGTGGCCGTGTGAACAGAGGGGAAGAGAGGGGATTGGGCGGGCTTGGGAGAAAAGCCCAGGAGCTCAGAGGTGCTGGAGCCTCGGTTCCCCGGGGGGTGAGAGTGACAGTTTAGGGGGCGGGGGGGGTGGGTGGGGCCGTCTGGGGGTCTCTGGCTGGGAAGGGGTAGGACCAGAGAGGAGGGTCAGGTGGCTACTGTACCAGTCCTGGTGGGAGAGGGTGAAGAAGGACTGGCAGGGTCGACATTTACATTTACTCTGCCAGGAAGCAGGGGAGGCGAACTACAAAAATTAACAGCACCAGGGCGCCTGGCTGGCTCAGTTGGTGGAGTGTGCAACTCTTGATCTCGGGGTCTTGAGTTCGAGCCTACGTTGGGTGTGAAGAGTATTTAAAAATAAAAATAAAGAGGGGCGCCTGGGTGGCTCAGTCGGTTAAGCGGCTGCCTTCCGCTCAGGTCATGATCCCGGGGTCCTGGGATTGAGCCCCGCATCAGGCTCCCTGCTCGGCGGAGAGCCTGCTTCTCCCTTTCCCTCTGCCTGCCACTCTGCCTACTTGTGCTCTCTCTGTCAAATAAATAAATTTTAAAAAATAAAAAAAAAAATTAATGGCACCTAATTCCTAGGGACAGAATGTGGACTCACTTGCAAATGCTTGCTTCTGAAGTAATCAAACCATAGATTTAAGTTGCTTGAACAGTCCCTCGGTGGGTTTTTTGCGGGGGGAGGGTGTATTTTTTTAATATGTACTCTAGTTTACTTGTGGGAAAATAAATAAGTGGAGGGAAGAGATTACCCCCACAACTTCCTTTGACTTAACCAACAGGGGTGGGTGGGGGGTGGTGTGGGGGATGAAGGCAGCCAGCTCAGAGAAGCAGCTCCAAGCTCACCTGGGTGGCCCACCCCTGTGGGAAACCCTTCCCTCTGGGTTCCCTGTGTTAGATAACAAAAATTCAACCCAGTAAATTTTATTTATTTATTTTTTAAAGATTTTAATTTTTTTTTTTAAACATGGAATGCTTCACGAATTTTCACGTCATCCTTGTGCAGGGGCCATGCTAATCTCTGTGTTATTCCAATTTTAGTATATGTGCTGCTGAACCAAGCACTTAAAGATTTTATTTTATTTTTTATTTTATTTCTTAAAGATTGATTTATTTATGCGAAAGAGAGCACTCGTGATCATGCGCGCGTGTGGAGGGGAGGGGAGGGGCAGAGGGAGAGAGAATCTCAAGCGGACTCCCCTCTGAGTGTGGAGATTGATGAGGGGCTGGATCCCACCACCCATGAGATCATGACCTGAGCCGAAACCGAGTCGGATGCTTAACCGACTGAGCCACCTGGGTGCCCCAAAGATTTTATATTTAAGTAATCTCCATACCCAACGTGGGGCTCAAACTCACAACCCCAAGATCAAAAATCACATGCTCCACTGACTGAACCAGCCAGGCGTCCCAACCCAGGAAAGAGCTAATTGGCTTTATTATTTGGTTCATGAATCAGGCAACACCATCTAACAGGTAAAGGGGAACCCCAAAGGGCCACAGGAAATGAAAGTTTTTTTAAAAATAGAGAGGGAGGGGCACCTGGGTGGCTCAGTGGGCTAAGTGTCTGACTTTGGCTTGGGTCATGATATCAGGGTCCTGGGATTGGGTTCTGAGTTAGGCTCTGTGGTCAGTGGGGAGTCTGCTTGTCCCTCTGCCTCTTCCCCTGCTCATGCTCGAGCTCTCGCTCTTTCTCTCAAATAAATAATTAAAGTCTTAAAAAAATTAAAAATAGGGAGTAGAACACAGGAAATTACTAGAAAGAATTCATTGTTTTAGGCAAGTTCGCCCTCCTAAGGGGAATGGAAGGGATCTTTCAGTAAACTTCCTAGGGCTGACCCTAGAGCAGGAAATTCCTATGTTGGCTGGTTAAAGGTTACATTTCTGGGGTGCCTGGGTGGCTCAGTCAGTTAGGTGTCTGACTCTTGATTGCAACTCAGGTCTGCCTGAGATTCTCTCTCTCTCCCTCTGCCCCTCCCCCCCCCACTTGCGGTCTCTCTCACTGTCTCTAAAATAAATAAATAAATCTTAAAAATAAATAAATAAATATATTTTTAAAAGGTTACATTTCAGGGCACCTGGGTGGCTCAGTCGGTTAAGCGTCTGCCTTTGGCTCAGGTCATGATCCTAGGGTCCTGGGATCGAGCCCCACTTCGGGCTTCTGGCTCAGCAGGGAGCCTGCTTCTCCCTCTCCCCCGGCCTCTCCCCCTGCTCGTGCTCTCTCTCTGTATCTGTGTCTCAAATGAATAAATAAAATCTTAAAAAAAAAAAAAAAGGTTACATTTCTGAGGGGTTGAAACTACAGTTAGGTTAGGTATTAAATCTTGGTTTACTGACTTGGGGCCTTAACACAAGTGATGCCTTTTTGGGCCTGTGGTTTTCTTTTTAACCTACCTACCAGGTCCAGAGGGAGGGAGCCAGCTGGGGCCCGCGGCCCCAAAGAACAGCTAGTTGGAGACACTCTGTCTTAGGAGTGGGGGCCCTCTGGGGAAGGGGCCTCTCCGTGCTTGTAGCCCACAGCTGTGTTTGTGGACTGTGCTGGAAATAGGGTGGGGTGGGCTGGGCACTGGAAATGAGGGCCTCCTTGAAGCCTTGGGATCCATCCCCTCTCCCTCTGTGCCCTGGGACTAACCCCTCCTAGAAGGCTTCAGGATAAAAGGACATGGACTGCCTGGCTGGTGCAGTTGGTGGAGCATATGGGTTTAAGCCCCACATTGGGCCTAGAGTTTACAAACAAATAAAAAATAAGACATGAAGAAATTGATGAGGGGGTGTGAGGCATGTATTGGGGGAGGGGGAGAGGAGGATGGAGGAGAGTATGCACATGAAGTGCTGGTAAGTTTGTGTGTCCCCTTTCCAGAAAGAGGACCAAAGACAACCCCATCAAGGAGCCTGGCCAGTCCCGTCCCAACTCTCCCCACCCCGCCCAGATTCTGGGTCTTTTGCATTTTTCTGAGCAGTACTGCCACCTGGTGGCCAGAATCACCAAAGGCGGAGGCACCAGCCCAGAGTGTTTTCCTTAAAATTCCTTAGAGCCCAGATACTGGTCTCTAAATACTATTCCTTTCTAACTGGGGGACCCAGGGTTCCTTGGAGGACTGGCTGATTCCAGGGCAAGGGCCAGGAAAGTACAGGTGAATCTGGAATGTCTTGTTATGGCAAAAAAATATCACAAAATGATGAGGGCGTGTCAAAAGGACACAAGCCAAATTGAATGGGGGGGTGGCCCCACTGGCCAAGTTGGGGACAACTGTACATCAAATGAATGAGGACAACAAGGACTCCACATCTCCACATTGAATAAAGTAAGAATCCACGGGCATCCATTCTGACAATGCGTAAAAACACATAAATGGGAATATTTTTCCATAAAAGGGAAGAAGCTTCTTTACAGTAGAACACTATCATAGGAGGAAGGACCATTTAGAAAATGACCATTTGGGGGCGCCTGGGTGGTACAGTCAGTTGAGCATTCTACTCCTGGTTTTCTGCTCAGGTCAGGATATTAGCATTGTGAGATCAAGCCCCATGTCTAGGGCTCTGTGCTTGAGATTCTCTCTCCCTCTGCCCCTCCCCCCACCTCTCTCTCTCAAATAAATAAATAAATCTTTAAAAAAATGACCAGTTGCAGTCATTATAGTAACAGATTCAGGCAAGAATTATCAGTGTATATTAAAAATTCATTGACGGCATGATGGGGGTGTTAGCTGTGGTGATAATCATTTGCAGTATATGAGTATCAGATCAACATGTTGTCCACCTTGAACTCACACAATGTTATGCAATTATAACTTGATAAAGCTGGAAGAAAAGTTCCGGAGATGGATAATGGCAGTGGTTGCCCAATGGTATGAATGTAGTGGATGCCACTGAACTATATACTTATAAATAAATAAAATTGTAAATTTTATTTATTTATTTATTTATTTACTTAGTCATAGTATTATTATTCATAACAAATAAATATATAAATATTTTATAAATATATAATCAATAAAGATTTTATTTTTAAAGATTTACTTATAAATAAAGATTTTATTTTTAAAAAAGATTATTTGAGAGAGAGAGAGCATGAGCGGGAAGAGGGGCAGAGGGAGAGGGAGAGAGAAACTTAAGCAGACTCCATGCTGAGCACAGACCCGGAGGTCATGACCTGAGCTGAAATCATGAGTTGGACACTTAACCACGGAGGTGTGCCAAGATTTTATTTTTAAGTAATCTCTACATGCAACGTGGAGCTTGAACTTACAACCCTGAGATCAAGAGTTGCATGCTCTGCCAGCTAAGCCAGCCAGGCACCCCAAAATGGTAAATTTTATGTTATGTACATTTTACCACAATAAGAACAACACAGGGGAAAAAAAAAACTACTTGATGGAAGCTTGAATGCATAGTTTCAAAGTTTCTCCCTCAAGATTCTGTATTAATTACAAAGGAGTAAGTGGTTACTTCACAGTGATTAAATCTGGCAGATACCACTTAAGCCACATTGTCAAAGTTAATTAACCATTAGAGGAATAAACATTGTCCTATTAGTGGGATAAACTGACATTGTGTGCCTCCTCATGTGAGGGGATGATGCCCAGTTTTTGGAAAAAAGTATGTATGTGTATGTGTGTACACACTTCTATGTGTATACATGTGTGTATATATACATGCTTGTGTATGTTCATTTATACACATACAAATATAAAGAGATACAGAGGAGCTCCCAGGTGGCTCGGTTAAGTGTCTGCCTTCAGCTCGGGTCATGATCTCAGGGTCCTGGGATCAAGCCCCGCATCAGGCTCCCTGCTCAGAGGGGAGTCTGCTTCTCCCTCTGCCCCTCGCTCTCTCTCTCTCTCTCTCAAGTAAATAAATAAAATCTTAAAAAAGAGAGAGAGACAGATACAGAGAGAGTATATGCAGCAAAATGTTCATATTTGCTGTAAAGGGGAAACAGGATTTCAAAATGAAAAATAAACCTTCTCTAGGTCAATTCAAGTGAAAGGGAAAATAGTGGCATCCCTTTTCAGAAGAAGGCTTTTAACCAGTTTCCAAAAGCAATTGCTGAAGTGAAATATGAAGTTACTAGGCATAAACCGTACCAACCAAAAATGTGCAAGATCTTTGAGGAATACTTTATGAAACTTTATTGAAAGTCATCAGAGAATATCTAAATGCACAGAGAGCTATTCCATATTCATGGGTGGGAAACACAATATCATCAAGATCTCAATTTCCCCCCCGGAAGTTAATCTATAATCTCTGTCAAAATCCCCACAGGTGTGTGTGTATGCGTGTGTGTGTGTATGGAACCTGACTAAGTGATTCTAAAATTTATACAGAAGGGCTAAGGATCAAGGAAATCAAGACTTGTGAAGAAAAAGAACAACGCGAAAGACACATGCTCGCAGCTATGAAGTTATATATTCTAGAGCCATAGTAATTAAAATGAGGTGCTCATAGGACAGAAAAACACTAGGAGTGGAATAGATGAGTCCAGAAGCAGCCACTTACATATGTGAAATATGACACATAACAGAGGGGACAGATGGACAACTTAATGAAAGGAGCTGTGACAGTGATTATCCATATGGGGGGAAAACTGGATTTCTACTTCATACATAAAAAGGAATTCTAGATAAATTAAAGAGCTGAATGTGTAGGAAGAAAACTTTATTTTTTTTAATCATTTTTTATTTTTTTAAAGATTTTTATTTATTTGACACACAGAGAGAGAGAGAGTGAGCACAAGCGGGGGGGAGGGGCAGACAGAGGGAGAAGCAGACTCCTGGCTGAGCAGGGAGCCCCATGTGGGGCTCCATCCCAGGACCCCGGGATCTTGACCTGAGCCAAAGGCAGACGCTTAATGACTGAGCCACCCAGGTGCCCCTGGAAGAAAACTTTAAAATTTGTGGAAGGAAATACAACCTCCCGGGACAGAGTGAGATGGAGGGTATTTGCTAAACATGACCCACCCAACAAGAAAAAGCACAAAGCATTAAAGAGAGGTGACTTTTGGGGACACTTTCATAAGTGATAAAAAATAGCTACCATGACAGGGCACCTGGGTGGCTCAGTCAGTTGAGGGACTGGCTCTTGACTTTGGCTCGGGTCATGATGACAAGGTCCTGGGATCACGTAGGGCTCCATGCTCAGCGGGGAGTCTGCTTGAAGATTCTCTCCCTCTGCCCGTCCCCTTACTCTCTCTCTCTCTCTCTAAAACAAATAAGTAAGTCTTAAAAAAAAAAATAGAGGGGCACCTGGGTGGCTCAGTCGTTAAGCGTCTGCCTTCAGCTCAGGTCGTGATCCCGGGGTCCTGGGATCGAGCCCCGCATTGGGCTCAGCGGGAGGCCTGCTTCTCCCTCTCCCACTCCCCCACCCCGCTCGTGTTCACTCTCTCGCTGTGTCTCTCTCTGTCAAATAAATAAAATCTTTAAAACATAAAAATAAAAAATAAATAGAACTTTCCTGGGACACCTGGCTGGCTCAGTCGATGGAACATTTGACTCTTGATCTCAGGGTTGAGTTCGAGCCCCACATTGCCTGCAGAGATTACTCAAAAAAAAAAAAAAATTTTTTTTTTTTTTAAACTAGGACTTTCCTTTCTGTCACCCTGGGAAGGCAAAATAGCTGGTATGTGACAGAGAATAAGAGTAGCCATAAATTATAAGGCAGCTGGAATTTGCCAGACACACATACCCACATGCTGCCGATTCTGCTGCTTAATTCTGCAGCCAGACTTCAGGCAGACTGGAGAGATCCCGATGGGCTGGGATCTGGCACATTTTTTGTGCAGTGACTGAAGTGAAAAGAAATTTAAAGATACAAAAAGAAAGGGGCTCTAACGTGTATGGGGAACTTTTCACTATTTCATTATTAAATGTCAAATGGTATATAAAATTTACAGCCCACTTGAGCGAGTATGTGACCTTGATTACAGCTCAGGAAAACGGATATTTTGTACCACACTTTGACTTTTTATTATAAAGTGTTCAAAAATTATCTTAAAAAATAAACAAGTGTCTAAACTAAAAATGGAGGGGGCTCCTGGCTAGCTCAGTTAGTAGAGCATGAGATTCTCGATCTCGGGTTGTGAGTTGAAGCCCCACACATTGGGCGTGGAGTCTAAAAAAATAAAATAGGGGAGCCTGGGTGGCTCAGTTGGTTGAGTGTCAGCTCTTGGTTTTGGTTCAGGTCATGATGTCAGGCTTGTGGGAAGAAACCCTGTGTGGGGCTCCCTGCTCAGCTCAGAGTCTATTTGAGATTCTCTCTCTCCTTCTTCCTCTGCCCCTCCCCCCCACCCCCCTAAATAAATAAATAAAATCTTTTCTAAAAATAATAAAAATAAAGTCTTTTCAAAATAAATAAATAGGGATACCTGGGTGGCTCAGTCAGTTAAGCATCTGCCTTCGGCTCAGGTCATCATCCTAGGATCCTGGGATCGAGTCCCGCATTGGGCTCCTTGTTCAGCAGGGGAGTCTGCTTCTCTCTCTCTCTCCAACCCTCCCCCCACTCATTCTCTCTCTCTCTTGCAAATAAATAAAATCTAAAAAAAAAAAAAAAAAACCTGGGGCGCCTGGGCGGCTCAGTCGTTAAGCATCTGCCTTCGGCTCAGGTCATGATCCCGGGGTCCTGGGATCGAGCCCCACATCGGCCTCCCTGCTCAGCGGGAAGCCTGCTTCTCCCTCTCCCACTCCCCCTGCTTGTGTTCCCTCTCTCGCTGTGTCTCTCTCTGTCAAATAAATAAATAAAATCTTTAAAAAAACAAAAACCTGATTAAGATGGCAAATTTTATGTTATATGTATTTTACTACAATTGAAAATAAAATAGGGCGCCTGGGTGGCTCAGATGGTTAAGCGTCTGCCTTCGGCTCAGGTCATGATCCCGGGGTCCTGGGATCGAGTCCCACATCGGGCTCCTGGCTCAGCGGGGAGCCTGCATCTCCCTCTGACCCTCTCCCCTCTCGTGCTGTTTCTCTCTCGCTCGCTCTATAAAAAATAAATAAATAAAATCTTTAAAAAAAAGAAAAAAGAAAAGAAAATAAATTTAAATATTGCATCAGAAAAACGCAGCTCCTGGCCAACAGGGCCGGCTTGATTCTCAGAATATTGCCAGAAGGTTCCTCTGAGCCTTGGCTGCCTGGTGCAAGAGCATTTTCCCCTGGGATGTTTCTGCCTTGGCACCCCTTAGGCTGCTGGTAAAAGAAAATGCTGGATGAACATAATGGGCCCCTAGTTCTGGTCTTATGGAACTCTCCTTCAATACCAGCGCTTCACCCAACGTGCTGCCCATAGTTGTCTCTGGGAAGATCAAAGAATGAAGCTTCAGTGACTCTATGGGGAAACATGTGGCACTTCTCTTCTATCCTCTGGATTTTGCTTTTGCGTGCTCTGTGCGTGTGGAAACTGCATTTTGTAAAAGCGCAAAAGCATTTCACAATGAAACTTTTATTTCACAAGAATGGCTTTCAGCGGATCCCTACTTCAGCCCGTCTTGCCCGGAGAAGCACACCGAGAAAGAATGGGCATCTGGCCACCCTTGTTAGATTTCATGCAACAGATTTCCTGAGGATAAGGAGAGCTGTTAGAAGTGCATGAGGTTGGGGTGCCTGGGTGTCTCAGTCCAGATGAGAATGGAAGTTTGCATGGCTGGGGCGCCCAGGTGGCTCAGTCACTTAAGCATCTGCCTTCGGCTCAGGTCATGATCTCAGGGTCCTGGGATCAAGCCCCGCATCAGCTCCCTCTTCTCTGGGGAGTCTGTTTCTCCCTCTCCTTCTGCTCTCTCTCTCAAATAAATTAAAGAAATATTTTTTAAAAACCTGGAAATACATGTTCAACTTCTAGGTGATAGGATGTTTTGAAAATCTACAATGCTTTTTTTTTTTTTTTAAAGATTTTATTTATTTGACAGAGAGACACAGCGAGAGAGGGAACACAAGCAGGGGGAGTGGGAGAGGGAGAAGCAGGCCTCCCACCGAGCAGGGAGCCCGATGTGGGGCTCGATCCTAGGACCCTGGGATCATGACCTGAGCCAAAGGCAGACGCTCAACGACTGAGCCACGCAGGCACCCCAAAAATCTACAATACTTAAAAAAAAAGTCACATGCTCTTTCAATGGAGCCAGTCAGGCGCCCCACTTTTATTGATTGATTTATCTATTTTATTTTATTTTTTAAAGACTTGTTTATGTATGTATGTATGTATGTATGTATGTATGTATTTGACAGAGAGAGAAAGAACAGCAGGGGGAGCAGCAGAGGGAGAGGGAGAAGCAGACTCCCCGCTGAGCAGGGAGCCTGATGTGGGGCTCGATCCCAGGACCCCGGGATCATGACCTGAACTGAAGGCGATGCCCAACTGACTGAGCCACCCAGGCGCCTTATTTATCTATTTTAAAGTTAATTCTAGGACGCCTGGGTGGCTCAGTTGGTTAAGCGGCTGCCCTCGGCTCAGGTCATGATCCTGGAGTCCCGGGATCGAGTCCCGCATCGGGCTCCCTGCTCGGCAGGGAGTCTGCTTCTCCCTCTGACCCTCCTCCCTCTCATGCTCTCTGTCTCTCATTCTCTCTCTCTCAAATAAATAAATAAAATCTTAAAAAAAATAAAGTTAATTCTAATTTTTTTTTTTTAAGTAATCTCTACACCCAACATGGGGCTCAAACTCATGATCCTGCAATCAAGAGTCACATGCTCTTCTGACTGAGCCAGCCAGGCACCCTGTACCACTTTTATTTTTATTTTTTAATTTAATTTAATTTTTTTAAAAGATTTTATTTATTTGACAGAGAGAGACACAGCGAGAGAGGGAACACAAGCAAGGGGAGTGGGAGAGGGAGAAGCAGGCTTCCCACTGAGCAGGGAGCCCGATGCGGGGCTCGATCCCAGGACCCTGAGATCATGACCTGAGCCGAAGGCAGTCACTTAACTGATTGAGCCACCCAGCCCCCCCACTTTTATTCTTAAGTATTAGTCTGTTTTGCTCTTGTAAATCAGCTAAGACTTAAAAAAAAATGTTTCATTTGGAAATAGAGATTCACTGGAAATTGCAAAGAAATATGTAAGGGGGTCCCGTGTACCCTTCACCTGGCTTCCCTATGGTTACATCTTACATAATTATGGTACAATATCAAAACCAGGAATGTGACATTAATACAATGTGTGTGTATAGTTCTGCCATGTTATCATACGTGTAAATTCCCGTAACCATCATGGCAATCAAGATACAGAACTATTATTTTAAGATTTATTTATTTATTTTAGAGAGATAGAGAGCGTGCACGGGGGTGGAGCAGAGGGAGAAGGAGAGAGAGAATCTCGAGCACACTCTGCACTGAGCACGGAGCCTGACACAAGGCTTCATCCCAGGACCATGAGATCATGACCTGAGCCGAAACCAAGGGTCAGATGCTCAACTGACTGAGCCACCCAAGTGCCCCAGAACTATTTTATCGTCACAAAGATCTTTCTCGTGCTACCCTTTTACCCACACCCACCCCCGCCCCCTCCGCTATCCCCAAACCCTGGACATCACTAATCTGTTTTCCATCTCCGTAATTTTGTCATTTCGAGGATGTCATATAAATGGAATCATATAGTGTGTGGCATTTTGAGATTAGCCTTTTCACTCAGCATAACGCCCTTGAGATCCACCCAGATTATTGCCTTTATCAATAGTCTGTTCCTTTTTGTTGCTAAGAAGTGTTCCGTAGAATACCTGTGCCATGCACGGCTTGTTTAAACATTTACCTATTGTAACACATTTTGATTGTGTCCAGCTTTGGGTTATTACAAATAAAGTTGCGGGCGCCTGGGTGGCTCAGTTGGTTAAGCGACTGCCTTCGGCTCAGGTCATGATCCTGGAGTCCCGGGATCGAGTCCCGCATCGGGCTCCCTGCTCAGCAGGGGGTCTGCTTCCCCCCTCTGCCCTCTTCCCTCTCGTGCTCTCTGTCTCTCATTCTCTCTCTCAAATAAATAAATAAAATCTTTAAAAAAAATAAAGTTGCTATGAAAGTTCATGTATAGGTTTTTGTACGGACATAAATTCTCATTTCTCTGAGATAAATGCCTGGGAGTACAATTGCTGGGTTATATGTTAGGTGTATGCTTCATTTTTTAAGAAACTGCCAAACTATTTTCCAGAGTGTCTGGACCCCTTTACATTCTGCCAGCAATGAATGAGGGATCCAGTTTCTCCACATCCTTGTTAGCATTTGGTATTGTCACTATTTTTACTTTAGCCCTTCTGATAGGTGTGTGATGACATCTCATACTGATCTTTTTTTTTTTTTTTAAGTAGGTTCCACACCTAGCATGGAGCCCAATGCGGGGCCTGAACTCACAACCATGAGACCACGACCAGAGATGAGATTAAGAGTCGGACACTTGGGGTGCCTGGGTGGCTCAGTCGTTAAGCGTCTGCCTTCGGCTCAGGTCATGCTCCCAGGGTCCTGGAATCGAGCCCCGCATTGGGCTCCCTGCTTGGCGGAGAGTCTGCTTATCCCTCTCCCACTCCCTCTGCTTGTGTTCCCTCTTTCACTGTCTCTCTCTCTGTCAAATAAATAAAATCTTAAAAAAAAAAAAAAGAGTCTGACACTTAACCGACTGAGCTACCCAGGCGCCCCCTCTACTCTCCCTTTTTATAGCTGGGCTATGGCCAGCTAAGAGAAGTTCCAGCCATGATATAGGAGAAGGCTTGTGGTCATATCCTTTAAGGAAGGAGCTTGAAAAATCCCTCCATTTCTCCTTTCTTCCCCTTTTCGTTGTCTCTTATGGATTGAATGTATCCCTCCAAAATTCATGCTGAATCCCCGACCCCAAAGGTGATTATTTACAGAAATAGGGCCTTTAGGAGGTAATTGAAATTGAATAAGTTCATAAGGGTAGGGTCCTCATCCCATAGGATTAGTGTCCTTATAAGAAGAGACGCCAGAGAGTGCTCCCCAATCCCCATGTGAGAACACGGAGAGAAAGCGGCCATCTGCAAGCCAGGAAGAGGGTCCTCACCAGGGACCAAACCCTGCCAGAACCTTGATCTTGGACTTCCAGCCTCCAGAACTGTGAGAAAATAAATTAAAAAATAAAAGCAGATGGCAGGAGCCGCAGTAGCCCTCATGGGCCGTGAGAAGGAAGCCCTGTGTTTTTGTTTTGTTGTTGTTGTTGTTGTTTTAGTAGGCTTCACACCCAGTGTGGAGCCCATTGCGGGGCTTGAACAAATGATCCTGAGATCAAGACCTGAGCTGAGATATAGAACAAGACGCTTAACCAACTGAGCCACCCAGGCGCTCCCAGAGCTGCTATTCTAACTAAAACAAGGAATGAAAATCCTCCCTGGGATCTCATGACACAGAGGTCCCTGGTGACCTTAGGAAGAGTTGCCTCAGCAGAGTGGTAAGGACCAAAGGCACTGAGAGAGGTAAGGAGGTGGACATGCGTGTGCGGGCAGCACTTTCGTGAAGTCTGGCTGTGATGGGGAGGAGAGGGATGGGGTACCGGCTGGAAGAGGGGCCTGTGGAGTCCAGTGGCAGCATGCAAGCCAAAGCTCGCTTGCTCAGATCTCCCTGGTAGAAAGAACTTGCTGATGAGCTGTGAGGAACGCAGGCAGCTGACAGACTCCAGTTCCAGCACCTTCCAAGGCCTGAGCATCTGAGCCAAGGCGTCACTTCCCAGACATTCTCCAGCCAGTGACAGATAGGGAAACCAGGGCCTGACCATTTCTACCCTGAGGACCCACTAGCCACAGGTTGAAAGGGTTTTCTGTCATTTGCTTGTCATGACAGAGACCCAAGGATGCTCCGAAGCCCCGTGTGAAGAATCCAGTTGGGAAAGAGCAGCTGACTATGGGGGAGAGAAGATGCACAGATGGAGAGAGGGAGGTCTTTGACAAGGCAGAAGGACATGGGGTCTGGACTGTGGGGGAGCAGTTCGGTCAGGCCAGGGGAGGAAGAAAGAGGCAGGAGGGAAGGAGGGATGGGTGCAGACACACGAGGGTGTATAGCTTTGGGAGCGAGGTGATGGCAGACCTCCCTGCAGAGAGTTTTCTCTTTCTCCAAGAAATAGGAAGCAAGATCAGGCCCAAGAGCTAGGAAACAGTCCTTCGAGACACTGTGTCTCCCTTTGTCTGTTTTAGCCTTGTCTTCCCACCTGCAGGATAAACGATTTGGACTACACCCCTGGTTCCCAACCATGTTTGGTCCTCAGGAGCTTTTCAAAAATACACTTTTGGGGGACCCTATCCGTGAATCTCCATAGCAGAAATGGTGGGGGCAGGAATCTGTATATATTTTTAAAGTATATATAAAGGGGGGCTAATGTGGATACACAGCCAGGTTGGGGAAGTGCCCTGCGGGGGTGCTCCGGCTTTGAGAGTTTGTGGTTCAGGCAGCGGGAAGGAGCACAATTCCAGCACAGCATTTTATGGAAGCCGCAAGCTATAGAAGAAGCCACATGCCACTTTCTGTTGCCCACAACTACAAAAGCCCCAAAGCTCAAAAGGCACCAGAACTCAAGAGGAATAATAGTAAGGCAAAATGAGCAGCAAGATCAGAGGCCCTACCTGCATGGGAAGCCCAGCACACACACTCTGGCTCCTGTGAAACAGAACAAGGAAGAGCCTGCAAGGAACAAGGAAGAACCCCCACCCCCCTCGTGGGACGTGGGTCAGGGCTTGATCGAGGGGATTCCCCAGGGCAACAGGATTAAGGGTTGGATAAGGCTATTGCAGGAGCTCAGGGATGCTTGGCCAAGCTGCCTTTCTGAAACCCGAGCCCTGGGCTAGGAGGAAGGGGAGGGAGGGGCTGCCTGGCCCTGAGAGTCCACGCCTGTCCCCCCACCCCTGAGCTCCTCCTCTGCCTGGGTGCCCCTTCTCTGGGGCTGCTTCAGACTGTGCAGGTCACCTCCACTCTCCCTTTGCCTCCCTCTGCCCCTGAGGTCGGGTGGGGACAGGCTGGGGCCACCAGCCAGCTCCATGGACGGGGACTTTGCCTCTGCTCATCTTCCAGCTCTGGAAAGAAAAGAAGAAGAAAGGTCTGTGTCCATTCGCGCTTGGGGACTCCTTCCCCCTCCTAAACTCCTGGGGGCAGAAAAGGTGATTTGAGATTTGATCTTGGATTGACTGTGGAAGAGGGGACAGAAAGAGCCCAGAACATTCCCCCAGGTATGAATACTTCATTTTTGCTGGTGTGTGTGTGTGTGTGTGTGTGTGTGTGTGAGAGAGAGAGAGAGAGAGAAAGAATGACAAGTTTTCTACTGGTCAGATGTGGAATTACCTTTGATGGTCTCCTGGGCCTCTTCTGACTGCTTCATTCTATGATTCCGCAGCTCTAAACTTCATTCAGTCATTCAACAAACATTTCCTGAGTACCCACCCTGTGCCAGATGCTGCCATTGAACAAGATCTGGCCCCTGCCCTTAAAGGTCCACAGAGAGTAGTAACAATAAAATAGCTACCACATTTATGGTGGGCCAGGCACTGGGCTAAACCTTTTATAAACTTTAGCTCCTTTAACACAGCAACAATTGTTAGAGTGAAGTGTATTACTAGCCCCATTTTACAGATGAGGATAGTGAGGCTTATTGAGGTGAGGTCACACAGCTAGTAGGTGGTGGAGCTGATGCTTCTAAGCACTGTGTTATGCTGCCCTCTCCCCTCCCCCCCCCCAGCTGTAAAGGCAAAACGTGCACTAATAAAGGGTGGGGAGGGAGTGTGAGCGCTTCAGAGAGTCACAGTTCATGGAGGGCAGGGAACAGTTAAGCCTCATTTCCACCTGGGGTCCCCAGGGGTGAGGCAGGGGCAGGCCCAGATCACTATGGAGCCCCTCAGCAAAGATTGGCCCATGGCTGCCCCCCTCCTCATAGTCCTCAACTCCCCATCTCCCAGCTGTCCCCAGGTCAGGCAGAGAGAAGACAAAAGCTGATTATTCCACTGGGGGCTGTACTGGGCCCCATGAATGGAGTATTGAAAACCCCGTGTCCACATCCAGATAGGTTTTCAATCCTTCCCCAACCAGACTGTTTGTATGCCAGGAGAGAGGCCAAGCCTGGGGTGGGTGGGGCAGATGGGGGCTGTCTCCTGTTGGGAGGTATCTCCCTCTCAATATATCCCAAACAGGGCCGCCTGGGTGGCTCAGTCGTTAAGTGTCTGCCTTCGGCTCAGGTCATGATCCCAGGGTCCTGGGATCAAGCCCCGCATCGGGCTCCCTGCTTAGTGGGGAGCCTGCTTCTCCCTCTCCCACTGCCCCCTGCTTGTGTTCCCTCTCTCACTGTGTCTCTCTCTGTCAAATAAATAAATAAAATTAAAAAAATATATATATATCCCAAACAGACCCATCCACTAAACCAGACCCCCATCTCCTCCCAACCATCCCACTACTATCCACACACTGTGTCAGACTCCTGCTGAAGGTCTGCCAGGAAAGGGAACGTGGGGTCTTACCGGGATGCTGCTTACATGGTGTGAATGTTCACTGAGCTCTACACTTCCAATTTATGCACTTTGGGGCTTGTATACCTCGATCCAAAATTAATTAATTAATTAATTAAAGATTTTATCCATTCATCTATTTGAGAGGGGATGGGGAGAGGGACAAGGAGACTCTGCGCTGAGTACAAAGCCTGACTCGGGGCTCGATCCCACAACCCTGAGACCATGACCTGAGCTGAAATCAAGAGTCGGAGGCTTAACTGACTACGCTACCCAGGCACTCCCCAAATTTATTTATTTATTTTTACGTCATCTCTACACCCAACGTGGGGCTCAAACTCATGACCCCAAGATCAAGAGTCACATGCTCTTCCAACTGAGCCAGCCAGACGCCCCTACTCAATCCAAATCTTAAAAAAGCATCTTCCAGGGCTTCCTACCCCGAAAGGGCAGAGCATCCCAAATGACATCTACTCTCCCACCCCTTCACCATTTTGGCATATTTGAGAGTCGCGGGAACCATATTTCCTTGATTTTTTTTCCCCTTAAATTGACTCATTTCTTCTGATTTAAATTAACTTTAAAGAGAAACTTTATATTGCTCCCAAGTAAATGGAAAACAGAAGCCTTTTCAAAAAGAGAAAGCACTCTAAAAAAAAGAAAAGAAGAAAAGGAAAAGAGTAAACATTCTTTTATCGCCCACTAAAATTACGTGGATTACCATCAGTGGAACCAACACCGGGCTTTGGGATGCGCTGGGCCCTCAGCACAACCTTCGAGCCTGTCTTGGTCTGGGACCAGGCAACCCTCCAGCTTTGTCTCCTGCCACTTGCTCTCACACACCCTCGGCTCCAGCCAGACCTAGCTCCTCATTAGGGTCCTGTGCCCCATCCTTCTCAGAGGTCCCAGCTGTTGCCCCTGCTGCTGCCTCTTCTGGAATGCCAGATCCGAGCGGAAATGTCACACAACCCCTGAAGCTCTCGCTGGGCCCCTTCCACCTGGAAGAAGTGACTGGGGATCTTTAATTCCAGATGTTCCATCTGTGATTCCTCCACTGCCCCTTGATGGGACCCTCTGAAAGGCCATCCCCCGGCTGGATGCACAAGGACGCAGAGATGCGAATTGGTCCCCAGACGGCAGAGAAGAGCAGGGGGTGGAGGCCCGGAGACAGGAGCAAGGCCCCTTCATCCCTCCCCCCAGCCCTGTCCTTCCTCCTCTTCTTGCCGCTGGGTGAGTGCCCTCCCCGAACCCCTGACCCTTCCCCTTTCTGGCTCTCAGTTTTCCCAGCTGTAAAATTATGGTGGGACGTGGTTTGTTAATGAGGTGGTTTCCATAGTTCTTTCCAGATGCAAGCTAAGGGTCTTCGTTGGGGAAGTGGAGGGCTGAGTGCTGGAAGTGAGGGCTCAATGTATGCAGAGTCTGGGCAGTTAGGGGACATTGGAAATAGGGAAGGAGGGAAAGGAGTGGGCTCAGCAATGGCTGTTCAAAAGGCAGCTGGTGGGATACATAGAACCAAACGACCTAGGGACAATCCTAACTTGAGAAAGAAGAAACTGAGTCTCAGTTTCTTCATCTGTAAAATGGATACACTAGTACACACCTCGGAGGACTGTTGTAAGGATCCTATGAGGTGTCACGAATGTGTCTGAGAACTGTAATACCCTGCATATAAGCGAGGCGTTGTTATGGGGTTTTCCATTTCCCACACTAGGCCAGTTTCCCTGTTTACCTCCCCGCCTCTCAGGCCATGTGCCCAGAATTGTGTGGTGAAGAAGAGTGTGGCTGTCTAGGTTGGAATCCCGGCTCTACTCCCTGTTCGCTGTGTGGCCTTGAGCGAGTTGCCTAAACTCGCTGAACCTGACGTTCCCCTTGTGCGCAATCCTACCCACCTCCTATGTCGTCCTAATGGTTAAGTGAGCCAGGCCACGTAAAGCGATGAGCACAGTGCCTGGCATATACATACATGAGGGCTGAAGCAGAAGGTCTTGTATAGGTATAGGTAAATCTTTTGGGGGATATCCTAATGAATCCCAAAGCCAATTGACACACTTAAGGCAGAGCTACTGACCATCTGCCCAGTCATAAGGCTTGGGGTGGGGGACGGGAAACACCGAAATGAGACAGGCATGGTCACCTCACCAGGCAGAAGGCCCAGAAAGGGCCATGAAGATGGTGCCCAGGGATCCGGAGGAAACAGAGAGCACTTCTAGCTGAGGGTTCCAGGAAGGCTTCCCAGGGGAGGGGGCTCCGAGCTGTATCTGGAAGGAGCTGCAGGGCCATAATGAGCAAAACTGTTCAAGCAGAGGAGACTGCAGGGCTAAAGACCCAGAGACAAGACTGGTGGGATATAAAGAAGTCCAGGGGGGAGGCGGGCGCCTGGCTGGCTTAATAGGTAGAGTGTGTGACTCTTGATCTCAGGGGTTGTGAGTTTCAGCCCCACTTTGGGTGTAAAGATTACTTAAAAAAAAAAAAAGTTTCAAAAAAAAAAAAAAGTTAGGGGAAGCTTGGTCAGAAGGTACTAGAAGGCTTTGTAGAGAAAGCTCAGGGTCTGGGACTCCTGCGGGAAATGGAGAGTCTTTGAGGAACCTCAAAGTGGAGGGCGATAATCAGACCCCTGTTTCAGGCGGATCTCTCTAGGGTGATGGGAGAGGGGTGAAGCAAGGAGGCCCACTGGGACAGTCTGGGGGAGAGAGCAGAAGCTTGGAGCAGGCAGGGGAAGTGAAGAGGTGGGGGATGATGGTAAGGACCATGTGGGGAGGGGAGGCAATGTTCCCAGGGCCAGGCCACCCGGGGAACAGGGTAGAGGGGCCAATGCTCTTCTTTGTTCTGTTTCAGCCAGTGCCCTACAGCCCACGCCACTGCCCTTTCCAGGTAGGTGCCTCTGCCCCTCCAGCCCGCACCCTGCCCTGCCCCCCATGTACTCAGATGCTCAGACAGATCCTCAGGGAGTGATGGCTAACAGGCCCTCCATAACTCTAGATGCCCCCACACGGATTGTGCTAGTCTCCCCATTTGATAGAGAGGGAGAAATAAAGTCCTGAAGGGACTGATCCTAAGGCTCCCCTGCTTCCATGACTTCACAGCAAGGTGGGCGTCCTGCAGGTCAGGCCCAAGCGATCCCTCTGGTGCCAGCTCAACCCTCTCCACAGAGCTGAGGCTGGTGGGGGGCCCGAGCCGCTGCCGGGGGCGCCTGGAGGTCTTGCACGGTGGCTCCTGGGGCAGCGTCTGCGACGATGACTGGGATGTGGTGGATGCCAACGTGGTGTGTCGACAGCTGGGCTGCGGCCTGGCGCTGCCTGTGCCGCGGCCCCTTGCCTTCGGCCAAGGCCGAGGCCCCATCCTGCTGGACAACGTGGAGTGCGGCGGGCAGGAAGCCGCCCTGAGCCAGTGCAGCAGCCGAGGCTGGGGCGTTCACAATTGCTTCCACTACGAAGACGTGGCTGTCCTGTGCGATGGTAAGCCGAGACCCCTGACCGGGGAGGGCAGGCAGCAGGGCTGCAGGCTGGATGAATGAAGGGACTTCCACGCGGAAGACCAAGCCGGGGGTGGCGCTGCTTAGTGCTGGCGAAGAGCCCCAGCCTAGCTGTCAGGGTCCCAGTGGTCCTTCTGCTTCATTGTGTGATCTTGGCTGAAAGGAAAACCAGCACTATTGTTTCTATGTAGGGCCTTGATTGTTCCAGCAGAGGCCTCTCCCCATTTTTAAAATCAAACAAGCGGGGTCAACACTGGCAGCAAGGTCCATTTGGTGTGGGGCTGCCGCAGAAATCGCTGAGAGGCATTGACCTTGAGAGTAATGGTTTTAGTTTTCCAGGAAAACCCCCTGGTGGTCTCATTAAAACACAGACTGTGGCTCCAACCCAGAGTTTCTGATGCTGCAGGTCTGGGGTGGGGCCTGGGAATTTGCATTTCTAATACGTTCTCAAGTTATGGGATGCTGCTCTAAGAACTAAAAGAACTCGTCTGAAGCTACTGCTTTCTGGACTCAGGGGCCCCCTTCTCCTCTCACACCCCAGGGTTCCTGGCTTTGACCCTTTGTGTGGCCAGAGGCCCTATGGCAGGTACCAGCAGCAGCCCTGCTGCTAACACACCCGTGGGTGTGAGGATGAAGAACAGAAAGATCCATGTATCCTCCTCCCTTCCACCCTGCTTCCTTCCCAGAATTCTTGCCCACGCAGCCCCCAACAAGGAAAGTGTTCACCAGTAGGGTGCCCCCTACAACTCCCCAGAATGGGAAAGGTAAGTAAGGGCAACATGGGGGACCACCTGGGTCTTAAGAGAAGGACCCCAAGGGGAGTCTCCCATATCTACCCTTGACGGTGGGAAGAGAGGGATAACCAATGGGTGAGCTGGGTCATTCCCTCCCCATCCTGCCCCTCACAGCCCCCCAGGCTGCTCACAGTCTGGATGGGGAAAGAGGAGTCCCTTCCCGTGGGATGATTAAAAATAGTCAGCACAAGTTTAGTGAGAGAGGTGAGGACCTGAGCTTAATCCAATGGGAAAGTCAGATATGACAGAAATGTGGATAATGATGTAGAACAAGAAAATGGAAAGTGCCCTAAAGGATGGACAGATAAATAGGCAAGGAAGTCCTCTGCGGTTAGGATTGCTTAGGAGAGCAGGGACCAGTGCCAGGAAGGTTGGTTTCAGGCAGGAAATGACACAAAGCCAGTCTGTCCTGATCCCACAAACCTCCCCCTATCTGGGACTGTGAGGCCGCAGTGCCCTGGGGTAACTGGGTGAACCGCTCCTCCTGGGTTTTAGGTCCTGGGGCACCACCACGCACTGTGGGCACGTGCGGGGCCTGAGGCACTGTGGGTGCGCTGGGTCAAGTGCAATGTTGGACGGGGAGGCCGAGCCCTGTGGGAGATGCTCCCTGTCCCCACCCCCACCAGGTGAGGGCAGCGTGCGCCTGGTGGGGGGCACGGGCCCGTGTCAGGGCAGAGTGGAGATCCTGCACGGCGGCCTGTGGGGCACCGTGTGTGACGACGACTGGGGGCTGCCGGATGCTGCCGTGGTCTGCCGCCAGCTGGGCTGTGGGGCCGCCCTGGCCGCCACCACCAACGCCTTCTTTGGCTATGGCACGGGGCACATCCTGCTGGACAACGTGCACTGCGAAGGCGGCGAACCCCGCCTGGCAGCCTGCCTAAGCCTGGGCTGGGGTGTGCATAACTGCGGCCACCACGAGGACGCTGGCGCGCTCTGCGCAGGTGCGGGCTGGGGGCGGGCTGGGGGCGGGGCGGGGCGCGGGGGCGGGGCCGTATTCTGAGGCACGCGGGCGGGCGTGGCTTGATGGCTGACCCTATGCTCCCCAGTGCTTTCCAGGAAGACCCCGAAATTACTTCTAACGTCTCAATACTGCTCTAGAAGTGCCTCTGAAAGTCCCAGTAGTCTTTGTGGTAGGTTTCACAGTATTGTGCCAGCAATACTCCAGAATTATCTAACAGTACCCCAAGAACGCCCCCGGAATTTTCTAGCAATTTCTAGGTACTCTTCATGGAATACTAAAAAGTAAAGTAATATTACTCTAGAATTGCAGCAGAGATACCCCAGAATTCTCTCACTGTAGTCCAGGGATGGCCCCAGATTTACATAGCGTACACAGCTCTCTCTAATTCTGGATGCTCTTATAATAGTATTTTCACCCACCTGGTCCTCCCATTTTGAGAGTTTTTCTGAGCAAATAGGAATAATAGGACCAGTAATGGCACTTCACAGATGGACTCCACTCTACAAGATAAAAGTGTTTGCCCATGCCTCACCGCAAACCAGGGGCTGCCATTCCCAGTTTACAGATGGGAAAGGCTAGGCCCCGTGAGGCAGAGCCTGACCCATGCTCACACACTGAGCCCTGGCAAAGCCACAGCTAACCTTGCTGCACAGTCTCCAGCATGACCCTTGCCCTTTCTCGTCCTATTTTATCTGTAAGATGGGAATGAACTTTGTTTTGTAAGCCCCTTAGGACTATGCATGGCCCTCCCTGGTGGGCTCACATTGGGCTTCTGGAAAACATTGGAGAGAAATGAAAGTACATCTGCCAAAGCCCTTTATAAACTGTGGAGTGTACACTTGTGCACCACAAGTAAATTACAAACACTGTCAAGTAGGGCAGACCTCCTTGGACCACAGCCGGGGTTGAGCCCCTGACTCTGGAAGTAAGATCTGCTCTCTTCTCCAGGGAGACCCTCCCATCCTCCCCTGACAGCCCAAGGCTGACCAGGAACCAGAACCTTGGCCTCTGACCCTGCTCCTTTCTCTCCTGCTCCAGTGCTGGGCCCCCCGACTCTCACAGCACTACCACCCTTGGCCACAAGAGAGGACTGGGCCTGGCACACGGAGCCAGGGGGTAAGAAGCCCAGCCTTCCAGGCTGGAATGGTAGGGGCAAGGTAGGCAGGGCTGGGAATTAGAAAGGCTGTCCTGGATCTACTGGAGGGGGACCCTGGCTAGCCGACCAGGTCTTTTGGCCAGATGGTAAAAAGGTGGTGAGAGAGCGATGAGCGGATGGAGCAAGGATGAAATCCAGGGCTCTGGAAAGTTCAGCAAGGTGGGAGGAGATAGTAAGGGATTTCTTCAAAGCTCTGAGGTAAAATTTGGGTGGGTGCTGAGGTTGGAAATTGAGAGACCTTGAGAGGGTTGAGCTAGAGGTTGAATGAAGGCTACAAGCACATTTGGAGTTTGGTCTGGAACGATCATTGGAATTGAAATTAGGAAAATGCCTGGAAATAGGACTCGGTTCATTCCAACCAAGTTTCCTGAGGACTACACGTGACAACACGGCGACACTAGGATTGAGGCTGAGTGTGGGGTGCAGGTGTGGTACAGCTGGGGGATCTCATAGGCATCCCTGTGCCCTGCTGCGGGCCAGAAGGCCTCTTTGTCCCCTTCAGATGCTCTAGATGCCCTGTCTCTGCAGCTACAGGAGTTGGTGCCCTGCCTTCCAGGGAGACGGCACTGTTCACCACAGCTACCTGGGCCGCGGGGAAGAAAAGTAAGTGGCAGAGCCAGGGTTCTGTTGCGGGTGGGAGAGGGTGCGGCTGGGGCTCTGGGAGCCAGCGGCCGCAGCCCAGCCCCTATGGCCGCGGGCCTGTGCGCCCCGCAGGCGGGCGGCTGCGGCTGGTGGGCGGCCCGGGCCCATGCCGCGGCCGCGTGGAGGTGATGTACGCCGGGGGCTGGGGCACCGTGTGCGACGATGACTGGGACTTCGCGGATGCGCGCGTGGCCTGCCGCGAGGCGGGATGCGGTCCTGCGTTGGGCGCCACCGGCCTTGGCCACTTCGGCTACGGGCGCGGCCCCGTGCTGCTAGACAACGTGGGCTGCGCCGGAACGGAGGCCCGCCTGAGCGACTGCTTCCACTTGGGCTGGGGTCAGCACAACTGCGGACACCATGAAGATGCCGGCGCGCTCTGCTCAGGTGAGGCCGCTGCGAGATCCAGCAGAGACACGTACTGCAGCGCGGGCGGGGCAGCGCAGCACGGCTTCCCAGGAATGGGCGGGGCCGCGCGCCGGCGCGTACTGCAGCGAGGGCGGGACAAGGCGGGCTCTGAGAAATGGGCGGGGTCATGCGTGAGGGCTCTCTGCGGCACGGCACCGTGTGCGGGGCTGGAGAGGACGCGCACTCCGCAGAGGGAGGCGGAGCCCGCCCATCGACTCGCTCTGCGGCTGCGCGGCGCGGGCGGAGCCGGGAAGGGAGCGCCCTCTGCAGTGAGAGTGGGGTGGGGCTTGGGGAGGGCGCGCACTCTGCGGCAGTGAGGGGCGGGCTGGAGGGGAGAGACGGAAAGCCGAGGACAAAGTCTGGAAATCTGTGTGAAGGGAGGGGCTGGGGAGCTTTCGCTCTGCTGAGTCAAGGACCCACAAAGCTCTAGTAAGCAGAGAGAGTTAGTTTATCGCTTTCGGGGAGCAAGCATCTGACCTTTGGGAGGAATCAATGGAAAGGGGTGTTTGTAGAGTCTGACCGATTTTAAAATGCTGTTCATTGATTGGTGTGGGCATTGATAGCTTCATCCTCCTTTGGTGCCCTGGGCCTAATAACTTTGGGGTAGCTACAAAGGGTTCCGCTTTGGGTCCCAAGGTGAAAGAAACACAACCCTTATTTATTTATTTTTAGATCTATTTATTAGAGAGAGAGAGAGAGAGAGAGAGCATGAGTGGGGGGGAGGGGCAGAGGGAGAGAGAAAGAGGGGAGCCCGACCACGACCCTGAGACCATGACCCCAGTGGAAACCAAGAGTCGGACACTTAACTGACTGAGCCACCCAGGTGCTCCATCAACCCCCATTTCTGATCCAACTGGCAGAGAGCAGTTGTCTTTCAGGGTCCTGTAAGGTCCTCTCTGCCCCTAAATCAGGCTTCCCTTGGGAGGCCAGGAGGTAACCTGGCCTCAAGGAACATGTTCCCTAATGTTACAGCCACCTCTTTTTCTTTGTCCTTGCTGAGCCAGGCCCAGAGGAGCTAGGACTGCAAGTCCAGCAGGATAGTTCTGAGACCACCCGGGTGCCCACTCCTCGGCCAAGGGACGGTAGGTGCTTACAGCCCCCAAAGATGGAGGTAGAGGCATCAGGATAGGAAGGACCAGAATTGAGAGAGATCATAGCCTGAGGTTATCCAGCTCAACAGATTTGCACCAGGTTTGAGAATCTTTGTTCTGTGCTAGTCTGGGATATGGTGTCCAGAAAGAGGTAAAGGGGGGGTTTTAAGGGAGCAATCTTAGAGATTTCTAGGGATAGGACCAAAATAAGGGAATGTGGCTCCTTCCTGAAGAGAGAAATGAAAGAATTCACTTTTACACCTGTGGATGAGAGGAGACGATGAACTTCAGGGGACACAATCACAGTCTCTAGAGAGCAGCGCTGGGGCTGAGAGTCTGGGATTATGAACAGAGGACTAAGAACAGACATGAAGCACTCGGGATGTGCACAGCACCCCCACAAAGCCTGGTACACATTCTTCCAGTCCAGAGACTGAGTCTGGACTGCTGCGCATCCTATTTTAATCTGATTTGTCTGCCCTTATCCATCGGCCCCTAGGGCAATGCTGTGTCTCAAACCACCACCCTTTGCCTCTTCTGTCCACCCCTTCATGGCCTGGCATGGGCCAGCCCCTGCAAGCCCTGATCCTTGTCTCTCCCCAGGGCACCTGCGTCTGGCCAACGGAGCTCACCAGTGTGAGGGGCGTGTAGAACTCTTCCTAGGGCAAAGGTGGGGCACCGTGTGCGATGATGCCTGGGACCTGCGAGCAGCCACTGTCCTGTGCCACCAGCTGGGCTGTGGCCAGGCCCTGGCAGCCCCCGGCGAGGCCCACTTTGGCCCAGGCCGAGGCCCTATCCTCCTGGACAATGTCAAGTGCCGTGGGGATGAGAGTGCTCTTCTGCTCTGTTCTCACATACGCTGGGATGCCCACAACTGTGACCACAGCGAGGATGCTAGTGTCCTGTGCCGGCCATTGTGACCCAGCCTGTTCTGCAGACCATCTCTTCTGGGAGCCTGCTGTGGCTTGTCCCTCTTCCTCCAGGAAGCCCTCCTCCTATGACAACTTCAGTTCACCCTACCCTTCCTTCTTCTTGCCTGGGAGAGAACCCACTCTGACAATGTGGTCCTGCCTTGGGAGCCTAGAGCCTGACTCTACCCATCAACCTCAACTGTTGTCAACTACCATGGGCCCAGTTCAATGAGAGCTCCCACTTTCTCCTCAGCCAAAACATAAAATGGAGGGAAGGGAATGACTTAACTGTCTTCTTTGGTGGGGCTCCTCTTATAGCAATTTGACCCTGCCTTCCTGGACCCTGGTCCAGGAGGCTCAGGGGCTCTCTATAAATGGGGTATCTCCCTTTCCCCCACCCATATTGGGATCCCCAAGAACAGGGAAGGCAAGAGAGGCCCACAGCTCTTACCTTTGCCTGCCTGGGGCTGCAGAAGAACCTGGGTCATTGCCCTGGCCTTCTCCATGAGGGCCCAGACTCAGATGGTGCTTGGCTGGACAAGGGGACTGGAGGGGCCAAAGCAGGGACAGTGGCCCCTCCCTGCAGCTGGAACCAGCATCTCTGATTTATGCTGCCCCCACCACAGAGCCTCCACTCTGCAGCAGTGAAGAACCCTGGGGGCCTGTAGCCACCTGTTCGTAGGTGCCAAGTCAATAAAGCATTGTCCCCCCGCCCCCGCTGTCTTTTAACTTGTGGGCACAAGTGCATCATTTGTAGCAGCAGGAAAGACTGGTTAGGACTCTGGAGGAAACCGGCTTGGGGATGGAGTGTGGTTCAAGAGCATCATCAGATAGCTCTCAGCAGGCCCACGCATCTTTGAAATGCTGACTCACGATATGAGGCCTGGAATGCCCCAGAGGGTCCCCAGCCCATCCCTGCTTTCCTTTTGCATATAGAGAAATTTAGGTCCTACTGAAGGAAAGGATCTGCTCCAAGACACATTGCAAGGTGGGCAGAGGCACTAGAAGCAAAACTTGAGAAGAGGCAGGGAGATGAGAGCATCTGAGGGCTGCTCTTGGAGCACCTCACCTGGAGCTCCAAGGGCAGAGAGAAGTGGGGGATCTTGCCAGAGCCCCTCTCAGTCTCAGGGTGGGTGACTTGCCAATAAAAAGCACCTGTCCTGGTCAAGCCTCTGCCCTCCACGTCTGGCGGGCAGGCTCTCTGCTTTCCCATGCCTGCTGTATCAAATTATCACAAACGGAATGGCTTAAAACAACACAAATTTATTATCTTACAAAGTTGTTTTTTTTTTTTTTTTTAAGATTTTATTTCTTTATATGAGAGAGTGAGCAGGGGGAGGAGCAGAGGGGGAGGGAGAAGCAGACTCCTCCCCAGGTGTGGAGCCGCACGCGGGGCTCAGTCACAGGACTCTGAGATCATGACCTGAGCTGAAACCAAAAGTCGGATGCTCAACCGACTGCTACCCAAATGCCCCTATCCCACAGTTTTTGAGGTCACCAGTTTGAAGTGGGTCTCCCTGGGCTGGGCTCAAGTTATTGGCAGGTTGGTGTTCTTTCAAGAGAATCTAAGGGAGAATCCATTTCCTTACCTTTCCAGGCTGTCTGCATCCCATACCCGCTCATGACCTCCTTGCAGCCAGCAAGTGCATCACTTGGACTGCTGCTTCCATCACCTCATCTCCTTTCCTGACGCTCCTGCCTCCCTCTTCCATCCTCTGAAGCCCCTTGTGATTATAGGAGACCCTGGATAATCCAGGCTACTCCCCCATCTCAAGGTCCTTAACTTAATCACATCTGCAAAATCTCTTTAGCCCTGTAAAGTAACACGTTCAGGAGCTCCAGGGATTAGGACATGGACATTTGGGGGGAGGTGAGTGGGGGAGGGCATTATTCTGCCTCCCACAGGCTCCAGACCTGGGTCCTGGCTCACAGCCAAGGAGTGAGGCAGACATTTGAGCTCCACAGTCCATCAGCACTTGGCAGTAATGGCTTTGTCTCCATTTTTCAGGGAGCTCTGACACCCACTGTGTCATTAGAAGGATGAGGACCCGAGCAATGAAAGGAATAAAAATATTTAAGGACTCAGGGAGTCAGGGCAGAGGGACGGGACCCTCCAGCCAGCCTGTATTCCCCAGAGCGGAGTGCAGCGCGCTCAGATTCTGCGTAGCCACTCTGGCCACACCCACATTCAAGTGTGCCCCTCCCTCGTCCTGAGAAGTATCACAGCTTCCCATCCCTGGACTCCTCTTTCCCATCTAAACAAACTGCTTTCATCTAAGCTCTGTCAACCCACATAGCAGCCCTGTGAGGAAGCATTATCATCCTTTTTTTTTTTTTTAAGATTTTATTTATTCATTTGAGAGAGAGAGAGAGCATGAGCTGGGGGAGGAGCAGAGGCAGATGGAGAAGGAGAAGCAGGCTCCCTGCTGAGCAGGGAGCCCGATGTGGGGCTCCATCCCAGAACCCTGGGATCATGACCTGAGCCAAAGGCAGATGCTTAACCGACTGAGCCACCCAGGCGCCCCAATTATCGTCCTTCTTTGCAGACAGGGAAAGCAGGCTCAGAGAGGGACACTGATTTGTCCAACTCAGTGGACCCACGACTAGAACTTAAGATTTTTTTTAAGTAAGCTCTACGTCCAGCATGGGGCTTGAACTCACAACCCTGAGTTTAAAAAGTCACATGCTCTACCCACCGAGACAGCCAGGTGCTCTATTCTAAAACCTAAGATCTCGATGCCCCTTAATACTGGTCACCAACATGTCCAGGGCTCCCCTTCCTGGCACATGGTAGATTTGCACCTCCTGGTCCTCTTGAAGTGAGGCATGGCCCTATGACATGCTCTGGACAATGAAACATGAGCGGAAGTACCCCCTCAGATAGGAGCCCTCAAGGACCTGAGCACAGTTTGCGGAATTCCTTCCTTCAAGGTGACCAGTGATGTTCCAGGTGGCACAGGGTCCATCAACCTGCGTCCCCGAGTGAGGGCCACTTGGAGCAAAGCCTCTGTTGACTCCCCATGGACTTAGAGCGAGTGAAAAATAAGTCTTTGTTGTTGTAAACGAGAGTGGTTTTTTTTTTATCAGAGCAACCTAACCGAGAGCACCCCGTCTGACATGCTCAGGCTCCTAAAGTTTTCTGCCCTGTGGGGTTTATATGAAGCCTGTTTTCCAGCCAGTTATCAAGGCTAGTACTGTTGTTATAACTCTGTCATGGGGTACTTTTTGGTATTCGGTGGGCCAGGGCCTGCTGACTGGGAGCACACAGATAAATAAGACAGGACTTTTGCCCTTGAGAAACTCACATAATAATCGCTTGCTGACTTGCTGTCCCTGAGTGGGACAGGCTCTCCTGAAAGTCAGCCTGTCCCACTCAGAACTTTGTCACCTCTACCTAAACCTGGGTATCCCTGTTTGGTAAGTAGCGCTACCAACCACTAGCTTAAGCCAGGAACCTGGGTGTTATCCCCAGCAATCCCCATCTCCCAAAACTAATTAGCCACCAAACGTTACTGATTCCATCTCCCGAACCTTACTAGAATCTGTTCACTTCTCTCCACCCCACATTTCTCACCACAGCTTCTTCACTGGCTCCCTGTCTCCAGCCCATTCCCCACACCACAAGAACAGTGCACTATTTACAAACCCAGTGCAGCCACTACCTTGGTCAAACCCCTCCCATGGCTCCCCAGTGCTCTTCCTCAACTCCTTAGCTCAATTTGCAAGGTCCTGTCCAGCCTGGCTCTGCCTGTGTTTCCAGCATCATCTCTTGCCACTTGCTGCCAGGTTCTCGCCAGGCTGAACTACTTTCAATTCCTCTAATGTCTGGGCTCCCTTCCCACCGGGCCTCTGCACATGCTGTTCTCTCTGCCTGGGATACACGTCACCCTCTCCCCTCCTTCCCCTGAGTCAACTCTTATTTAGCCTCATGTCTTAGCTTTCCTTTTCTCCGGAAGGCCCTCTCTGATACCTCCTCCTCCCATTCTGGACTAGGCACAGCCAGCATCATACCCAGGGGAGACAATACTCACCCCTGCTGAGATTGCTGACTTGGCTGTCTCTTCTACTAGCTCAGGGGGCCTTTGAGGGCTGCAGCTGGAGCTGTAATGCCCAACTTTGTGCACAGGACTCCACATACAGCAGCTGCTCAAATAATATTTGTCGGGTGAGTGAAGGACACGAGCAAATATTTCTGGAGCCCCTGTGTGCTAGGCCAAGCACAGTGCCGGGCTCTGGGGCCCCAGAGCAAGAAGAGACCTGGAGCAGCTTCCTGTTTGCAAGGCACAGAGATTACTTTCAAGAGGAGAAGAAACCAATGATAAGCCACTGAGCATATCCATAGTCAATTTGAGCTAGTGATTAGTGCTCTAAAGGACATAAAGCAGATGTCGTGGTAGGGACTGGGTGGTCAGAGAAGGTCCCTGATGAGGTGAGGCTTGAGTTGGGCCTCAGTAATGAGAGGGAGGTGGTCATGAACCTTTTGGCCACAGAAAGGTTTGGGAAACATTCTAAGTCCTTCAGTGGGGATTTAGCCTGGTCTACAGAAGGGCCAGATCACTCAAGGCTTTCTAGGCTGTGGGGAGAAGTTTTATTCTAAGGGCAATGGGAATCCATTGGAAAATGAATGATATAGGTGCCCCAGATGTCAGCCTCTTGAATATCTTCCACCTCTTTCAACTTGCTGAGTGCGCCTTGCCTCTTAAAATTTACTTAAAAGGACCCCGCCACTGGGGTGCCTGGGTGTTTCAGTTGGCTGAGCGTCTGACTCTTGGTTTTGGCTCAGGTCATGATCTCAGGGTCTTGAGATCAAGCTTGGGCTCCAAGCTGAGTGTGGAGCGTGCTTGGGATTCTCTCTCTCTCTCCCTCTGCCCCTCCCTTCCTCCACACACAGGAGCTCGAGAAAGAAGAAAAGAAAGAACGAAAGAAAGAAAGGAAGGAAGGAAGGAAGAAAGAAAGAAAGGATGGATCCAGCTGGGTGTCTCCCATTATAGTAGGATACCCAGCATCCCTACCAAAAACTGAAGGAATTCTTCAGGAGCTTAGATTCTGCCAAGCACTCCTGACTTTTGCTTCCTTTTTTCTTTCTGACATTTATTCATTAGAGAGAGAGAGAGAGAGAGCATGAGCGGGGAAAGGGAATCTTTTTTTTTTAAGATTTATTTATTTGACAGAGAGAGAGACAGCAAGAGAGGAAACACAAGCAGGGGGAGTGGGAGAGGGAGAAGCAGGCTTCCCGCCGAGCAGGGAGCCCGATGCGGGCTCCATCCCAGGACCCTTGGATCATGACCTGAGCTGAAGGCAGACGCTTAACGACTGAGCCACCCACGCGCCCCGGGAGAGAGAGAATCTTAAGCAGACTCCGTGCTGAGTTTGGAGCCCTACATGGGGCTCGATCCCACAACCCTGAGATCATGACCTGAGCCGAAACCGAGGTTTGGACGTTCAACCGACTGAGCCACCCACACACCTGACTTTCTGAATCTTTCACCTGCTTTTGCCTCCCCTGTAACTCTCCTTTCTCTTGTTCACTAATGAAGCCCTTGATTTCTGGTTTCCCCAATTCTGGGCTGTACCTGTACCACGCTTGGCTGATGATTTGGAGCAAAGGCCCAATGAACAGCTGAAAATTGAAAATTGGATACTTTGTTTTTACGAAGCCCTTGTATATTCATACACACCACCACCGCTGCCATCCGCCCCCCCCCCATTCACATTTCCAGATAATTTTCACTCATTTTTCTCTACTCTAGCCCTAATAGCCTATGTCAGTGCTGGGACCCTCCCTTTCTCCTATTACCTCTTTCCTTCTCCTCCTTGTTTTGCAAGCCCTCTGACTGCCACATTTTTGCTCATTGCTTTCTTTTTCTTTTTTTTTTTTTTTGAGATTTTTATTTATCTATTTGAGAGAGAGGGAGAGAGTGAGAGAACACAAGCACAGGGAGTGGCAGAGAGAGAGAGGGAGAAGCAAGCTCCCCGTTGAGCAGAGAGCTGGGTGTGGGGCTGATCCCAGGACCCTGGGATCATGACTTGAGCCAAAGGCAGCTGCTTAATGGACTGAGCCACCCAGGCGCGCCCCCCCTTTTTTTCTTTTTTATAACAGTTTTATTGAGATAAAATTCACATATCATAAAGTTCACCCTTGTAAAGTATACAGCTCGGTGGTTTTTTTAGTATATTCGCAGGATTTTGCAACCATCACCACTACCTAATTTCAGAACATTTCATCCCCCCTTCCCCCAAAAAACCCTTATACCCATTAGCTGGTACTCCTCATTCCCCTTCCCCCAGCTCCTGGCAACCACTAATCTACTTTCTATCTCTGTGCATTTGCCTATTTTGGACATTTCATAGACACGGAGTCATGCAATATATAGCCTTTCGTGTCTGGCTTCTATCACTTAGAATAATGTTTTCAACGTTCAGCTGCATTATAGCACGTATCAGGACAGCATTCCTTTTTCTGGTGAAATAATAGTCCTTTGTGTGGACGCAATCAATTTTGTTTATCCATTCATCTGTTGATGGACACTTGGGCTGCTTGTACCTTCTGGCAATTATGACTCATGCTGCTATGAACATTGGCATACAAGTATTGGAGAATTTTTCAGTTCTCTTGGGTATCTACCTAGGAAGAGAATTCCTGAGTCATGTGGTAATTCCACCTTTGACATTTTGAGGAGCCACCAAATGGTTTTCCACGGTGGCTGCACCAGCTCACATTCCCACCTCCAGTGCGCCTGGATTCCAACTCTCCACATCCTTGCTAACTTATTGCTCCCTCCCTATTAAAAAAAAAAAATCTAAAACAAAAACCAAAAAAATTTTAGCCGTCCCAGCGGTTGTGAAGTGGTATCACCTGGTTGTTGTTGTTTTTTTTTTAAGATTTTATTTATTTATTTGACAGAGAGAGACACAGTGAGAGCAGGAACACAAGCAGGGGGAGTGGGAGAGGGAGAAGCAGGCTCCCGGCCAAGCAGTGAGCCCGATGTGGGGCTCGATCCCAGGACCCTTGGATCGTGACCTGAGCCGAAGGCAGATGCTTAACGACTGAGCCACCCAGGGGCCCCTATCACCTGGTTTTGATTTGCATCTTTTTCTTCAAATTTTTATTTAAATTTTAGTTAGTTAACATACAGTGCATTATTGGCTCCTGGAATAGAGTTCAGTGGTTCATCATTTACATAGAACACCCAGTGCTGATCATAACAAGTGCCCTCCTTAATCCCCATTCCCCATCCAGCCCAAACCCACCCGATTTGCATCTTTTTAGTGACTAATTATGTTGAGTATCTTTCCTTGTTCTTATTGGCTATTCATTGGCTATTTTTGTATCTTCTTTGGAGAAATGTCTATCAAGGCCTTTGCCCGTTTTTTTCACTTGGGTTCTGGTTCATTTCTTATGCACGACTGTCTAGCTATCCTGTCTACTGCCTAGCCTTCAGGACTAGCTTTCCAAAATAGCCCTTTTCGTTTTGCTAATCAAACCTGGCTCTCCTAATTGGAATTTTGCTGCTTCCCATGAATCTATGTCATTTTGCCTCATTTCACCGTCACAATCTGAGATGAAGACGAAATCCTCTGATTTTACACACCAGTATTTAGGATTGGCCAAGGTCACATACCTGGTTAACTAGGGGTAAGGATTTGCACCCAGAGCAAACACCCACGCTGTTCCTACTAACTAGCTAGTCCTATCTTATCTCATGACCGCCCAGTATCCTTATCTTTCATGCAGAGAAGAGAACCTAGGGACAGACAAGGGTCTGGAGTTTCTCTGGGTCACACAGAAAGATCCAGCAAGCGGATCTAGGGACTCCCTCCTCAGCCCACAAATCCTCCCCCAAGCCCCACCCACTCGGTGTTTGGACCCAGAGGGAGTGGCGAGGCTCGGCCCTTCCGGCCCAGTCGGGTCGCGCCTTCCTGCTGAGTCACGGCCTCAGCGCGGGGCGGGTCGCGGCGGGCCGGGGAGAGGAGGCGGGTAGGAGCCCGCCCCGCGTGGGAACCGAAGCCCCACCCCTGACCCCGAGGTTGCCTCCCGATTGGAGAGCCCGGGAACGGCACAGCCAATCACAGCAAGCTGCGGAGGGCCGGTGGGACGCAGCCTAAGGCGAAGGAAACGCCCCCTCCTCCCCCGGAATTAGCCTCTCCCCGGCGCGCCCCTCGGGGCTTTTGGGCGTGTCCTGGGCCCGGCCACTGAAGGGGTGGGGCTGGCTGGAACCTGGGCGGGGAGCCCCGGAGCAGCCAACACCGGGACGGAAAGGGACGCTCGGAAGTGGCCTCCAAGAGCTTGGGGTGAAGGCGGCCTTTTCTAGTATCTGCAGCCCTTCGCAGCTTAAGAGTGTCCCACCAATCGGGCGGGCTGGGGTCTCAACTCTTGTTTTCAGAGGGGAGCACTGACCTACAGAGGTCTGTTATATGGGGTTGCAGGGTCACACTGAGGATGTGGTCCTTGTGGTCTCTGGAGTTGGCCCTCAGGGCTTTTGAGATGTAGGCAAGGCTGGGAAGGTGGTCTCTGGCTCTTAGTGGTTTCTCAAACTCATAGTCAAGGCCTGATGCTCTGTCTCTGACTGGTGTGACTTGGTCTGCTTGACCTTACTCTCAAAGACTCTATGCAGTCTTTCCTCCTTTCCAGCTCACTCAGCTACTCATCAAATATTCTGAGCCCCTTCCTTGTGCCATGCAGGGATGAAAAGGTCCATTGCTGGGCTACCAGGTCCATGCTCTGGTCGAGTTTATAGTCCAGGCGGAAGACAGAGCAAAGGTTACATCAAAGCCTGATGAGCATTGCAATGGGACAGAACAGTGTTAAGTTAGGGGCAGGTTGTAGGGCCCCTAATTTATACTGGGGCGAGAGTCCAGGGAAAACTTTGAGAAGAAAGGAACTTTTAAGGAGAGGAAAGGAACCTGACCTTGTTGGAATGGGAGGAAAATCAGATGGTTAGAACACGGGTTCAACCCAGATGGCAGGCTTAGAAGGGAGGAGAGCCTTGTAGGTCATTAACGATTATGGAGATTATCCTGAGGGTACTGGTAAGCTAACTAGCAGGTTATAAGCAGAGGACGGACATAATAAGATCTGAGTTTTACAGAGATCACTCTGGGCATCCTGTGGAGAAGAGAGAGCTAGTAAG
This sequence comes from Neomonachus schauinslandi, assembly GCF_002201575.2. Lineage (NCBI taxonomy): Eukaryota > Metazoa > Chordata > Mammalia > Carnivora > Phocidae > Neomonachus > Neomonachus schauinslandi. The sequence continues at coordinate 167,879,716 of NC_058407.1, read as the reverse complement.
ATAATAAGATAGAAGCAGTGAGACCAGTTGGAGACTGATGCATTAATGCAGGGGAGGTGAGGATGGTGTGGACTCCGGCGAAAGTGGTAGACGGTGAGCACAGGATGAGCTGTTGACCTGTATAAAGGGAGCTCTAATGCTTCCTGGGGCCTCATTCATTCATTCATTCTCTAGTTCAGAAAATATTCTGAACCACTCTGGGCCACAAATGAAGCCCAGTCTCCCAGCGAAAGGGGCTCCTGCTGTCTGACCCAGTCAGGGTAGAAGGCAAGGGGTGATGTCCACAGAGGGGTTGGTGCAGACCTCTCTGTGACCCCCACAACTCCACAGTATTTGGACATCGATGTGGGGGTTCCTATGCATTCCCACCCTCACCAGGCCTCAACTCACCTCTGCTGCCAGCCAGGACTTATTATTCCTACCTGGCAGATGGAGAAACTTATGCTCAGAAAAGGGACTGCCCTGACCAAGGTCACCCACCTTGAGCTAGAGGCAGACTTGGGAACTGGGTATCCGGGTTCCCATGGCTTCTCTCCTCACTGCAGTGTTGCTCCCCACATTTGGGGTGTTTCAGGCTCAGAGACTCCCTTCACACAGTCAGACAGAGGGGCGCCTGCTCCCTGCCTCTCTGAGCCCGGCTCCGGCCCCAAGATGGCTATATTATTAGCAACAGCCCATGGCTGCACAGAGCTGTAGAGTCTCCAGCTTGCCAGGGGACTTCACATGCAATATCTCATTTGATCCATCTGGCCACACTGGGAAGCGAAGATTATTATCCCCACTTTACAGGTGAAAAGATTGAGGTTTAAAGACAGTAATTATTATGCATCATTGAACTCCGCTGAGGTTCAAAGACATACAAATATGGATCCATTGAACTCTGACCCCTTGCTACTGGTGCTGGGCTCCATAGGAATCAAAGATGAATGCCATATGGGCTCTGCCCCCAGAGAGGAGACCATCTATAGGGATATAAAGCATATACATTCCTAGACCTTGTATAAGGCCCCAGTGTGTGGGTCTTTGGAGAACTGTTGTGGGCTCAGAGGAGGAAAAGGCATCCATCCTAGCAGAAGTTCTGGGAAGCCTTTTGTTTTTTTTTTTTGAAGATTTTATTTATTTATTTGAGAGAGAATGAGATAGAGAGCATGAGAGGGGGGAGGGTCAGAGGGAGAAGCAGACTCCCTGCTGAGCAGGGAGCCCAATGCGGGACTCGATCCCGGGACTCTAGGATCATGACCTGAGCTGAAGGCAGTCGCTTAACCAACTGAGCCACCCAGGCGCCCCTGGGAAGCCTTTTGGAAGAGGGAACATTGATGCTAGGGTTTGGATAGGTGGGGAGAGGGCAATGGGTCCCCTTCTGTGTCCTCTTCCCGCATCCTGGGCTCATCACATCTTCCAGATTTCATGCACTTAGTAAACATTCAACATTTGAGTGAATGAAGGAGCATCTCTTCCAGCTCTGCTGCCGAGGGCTACTGTCTGGAGCACATCTCTTGGATGGTTAGGACAGAGCAATGAAACTTGTCCTTACCTCCCTGTTGCAGCAGGGTTTGGCACTCAGCATAATGGCAGGAGGTAAGGGGAGCTGGATAGGAGCCCTTAACTGGTGGGATCTTGATCAATTGTGCAACTCTGGGACCCGGGGTCACAACCACCCTCAGCCCAAACCGCTTGGCCAGATTTTTGGAACTGTCCCCAAAGTGTGCCAGGAACAGAAGGCATCTGTTACCCCAAGTTCTTGTTGGACCTGAAGGACACCTGTGACGCCCTCAAGTTACCCAGGTCCCTGTCTCTGTGGAGCAGGTGAAAACATGTCGGAATCACTGAGGACTGTGGTGGTGGTTCTCATTTTAAAAATGGGAGTGAAGACTACAGGGGACCCAGTGGCCGGGAAACCTCACAGCTTGTGAGGGGCAGAGCAGGGTGGTAGTGGTTGAGGGGTGGGGGTCCCTTGTCTCCACAGCAGCGCCCTTCCCCAACCTCCTGCTGCCCTTGAGGAAGCCCTGAGGGTGCACTCCTCAGTCTGCCTGTGGGGAAACAGGGTCAGCTGGCTGGGCTTTCTGCAGCACGCCGTGCAGATGGAAGAGATAGCCCAGCTGCCTGGCCGCTGGGCCTGGCGGCCTCTGCCTTCCCAAAGCAGTCATCCATCTTGCACTGATTGGGTCCAGCCCAGCAGCTTCCCGGATGAGCCGTGGGCGCCTGGCCAGCCTGCTCAGCACCTTCTCTCCCTGTCTCTGTCTCAATCAGTCTGTCTTCTTGTCTGTCCCTCTGTTGAATCCTTGTCTCTCTCCTCTCTCTCTCTCTGTCTCTGGGGCTGTGTCCCCGCCGCTGTGTGTCTGTCTGTCAATACCATTTTCTCAGCTCTAGTTTTTTTTTTTGTCAGCCTTAGGACTTCCTCCCTGGCCTTTCCCCTGCCTCGGGAGCACCCCCAGGACATCCAGCCCCTCAGAAATGCTCCACTCTGCCTGGTGCTTCTCCTCAGCCACGCGCATGGCCCAGTGGTTAAAAAAACTACAAAACAAAACAAAACAACCTACCAAGCAGAGTACACCGTGGTCATGCTCCTATTTGTTCAAGCCCTTGGCTTCCTCTTCCCTTGTTATGAAGATCAAGAGGCCCAAATTGTAGCCTCTCAGAGGCGGAAGTGCTGGCCCAGAGATCAGTGAGGGGTTCAAGATGTGCAGGTGGCAGGCCTCTGTGCCAGGCAGACCTGAGAGGTAGGAAGGTCCAAGCCATGAGCGACCCTGCCAGCTCTGCTCCTTCCACATGTCTTGGGCAAGTCCCCTTCCTTGAGGCTAAGGCCTTGCAGCTCTGTGACTCATCCCTTTGCTCAAACAGCCCGTTCCTGAGTGGCATTCCTGAGGCCCGTGGCCTGGTTGCAGTTTGCCTTTTTCCCCAGGCCCTGCCTCCTGGAAGATTCCAGCATCCACAGGACACAGCATCTTGCCCCAGAGCCTCCTGGGGGAACCTCCTTAACTTCCTGGACCTCAACCCTAACCATGTCTGCTCCCCAGAATTTTCTGCAGGCCTTGGGGGACCTCTGAGAATGACAACACTCCACTCTCCTGATCTGCTTCCCTGCTCCCCTCGACCTGTGCTGCCTGCCATGTCCCCGAGGCCTCCAGCCCCTGACTCCCTTCTGGCCTCTGTTTCCCTTCCCTAGCCCAGTCCTTGGCCCATCTGAGCACTCACTCCTCTGAAATATTGGGCTCCCTGTCCCCCACACCCTTGGCCACAGCTGACCACTGCCTGCTCTGGGTGATCTGACCTTCACCTTCTTAGCTCAGACTCACATTGCGAGGGCTGCAGGAGAAAACCACAGGGCTGTGCAGACTGGGGCCCTTGTGCCGTGGCCTCTAGGTCCAGCTGGTCCTCAAATGGCTGGCCTTGCCCCAGCTCACTCCCCCATCCTCCCCAGAGACTTCCTCAAACCTTCAGCCTCTTCTCCAGCTTCCTCCCCTCCTCCTCTCATGACTCAGCAAATGACTTCAGTTTCTCCTTCTCGGAGAAAGAGATTCCCAGGAACCTCCCTGCTTTTCACTCAGAGGCCCATCCACCCACCTGCCATCCCAGCCGACCCCTTCTTCAGGGCTCCTGCCCTCCCCCACCTCAACTCATCCACCTGTCCCTTCCAATCCCCTCCTCTTCCAGCCTCTCTGAGAATTTAAACAATGCTCAGCCTCCTTCTGACAAATAAAACCCTCCCTCTGCCTGAGCCACCAGCAATATCAGCTTCTCTCTCCTTCATCTAACCATTAAATTACTGATGAAAGCAGTCAGCTCCAGCTTTTAATTCTTCACCCCTCCACCCCTTGCTATCTGAAATGGCTCTTACCTAGGTCAACAAGGATGCCCTAACTCAAGATAAGGCCTTCTTTTCTTGTCCTCACATGAGTTCTCTGCAAGCTTCTGGCATCCTGGAGCACCAGGAATTAAGCACCATGGGCATCCAGGATTGGATGATCCCATCGTTCTGTGATCCCTGAGACACAGGGACCCTGGCTTTCCTGGGGCTCCCTCTGGGTCTCCTCCTGAGCCCATCTGTATGGGCCCACCCCTTCGAATTTCTATTTCCAGCCTCAACCTGGGCATCTCATTTGGATATCCTTTCTTTTTATTAAATTAAATTTTAAATTTTATTAAATTTTTATATCTGAGGGGCGCCTGGGTGGCTCAGATGGTTAAGCGTCTGCCTTCGGCTCAGGTCATGATCTCAGGGTCCTGGGATCGAGTCCCGCATCGGGCTCCCTGCTCCTTGGGAGCCTGTTTCTCCCTCTGCCTTTCTCTCTCGCTCTGTCTCTCATGAATAAAAAAAAAAAAAAAAAATCTTTAAATTTTTATATCTGAATTCCAGGATAGTTAACATACAGTGTTATGTTAATTTCAGGTATACAATATAGTCATTCAACAATCCTCTACTTGGATATCCTTTCGTACTTGTCACTTCCCAACAGAACCCATCATCTTTCCCTTACACCTGCTCCATCTAGAAGGATCAGACCCTCCCTCTGCACGCACTTTCCTAGGAGTCATGCTGGGCATCTCCTCCCACAGCCACTACTCCTGCCCTAACCCAAGCGCCCACCTCTCACAGGGGCTATTACAGGAACCTCCCAAGTGGTCTCCCTTCCTCTGGCCTTCTTCCCATCCAGTCCATCCTCTACCCCAGCTGCTGGGGTGCCTGCTCTAAAATGCAAATCTGACTCCATCTCTGCCTCGCTTAAAACCCCTCTTGGCTGAAGAATCTGAAGGGCAGCATCTGGTCCATTCTGAGATTCCCAACCTTGGTTCCTCTTGGCACTTTTTTTTTTAATCCTCCCCTCCCCGGAACCCCGGAAAGCCCCATAATATCATAAATAGCCAGGAAATCCCCACGATATCATTGGGTGCTTCCGATCTGCACAGGATCACCCGAGTTCAGATCATTTTAGAGAAGGTAACAAAATGTAAAGGTTTTAGTATTAGCCCAAATGGCTTGTGTTGAGCTGACGCGTCATTGGTTCCTCATTTTGCAAAGGAGGGACAGAGTTCCAGAGAAGAGAAGTAATTTGTTTAAGGTTATTCAGCAAGTCATTTGTGGAGCCGAGGTTTCCAGGGGTCTGTTCGCTGTCTTAGGGCTTGACTCCAGCCTGGATGGCCACAGCCTTGGGCAGTACACCTGGAAACTGCTGTCCTTCCTTCTCCAGAAGGGCCTTGGCTCTGATTCACCCTCCTAGAGACCACACTCCTTCCCACTCTCATGAGTGAGCAGGTCGCTCACTTCCTCCCTCTGTTAGAAATAAACCCAGCTGTGTGTAGGGAGTCAGACTGCCTTCACTGGCTCTGAAAAGAGACAAAGAAAAGAAAGAAAGAAAGAAAGAAAGAGAGAGAGAGAGAGAGAAAGAAAGAAAGAAAGAAAGAAAGAAAGAAAGAAAGAAAGAAAGA
>NC_058407.1:167814445-167874279 GCF_002201575.2 Neomonachus schauinslandi | reverse complement strand
AGAAAGAAAGAAAGAAAGAAAGAAAGAAAGAAAGAAAGAAAGAAAGAAAGAAAGAGAAAGACAGAAATTCCCTCCATTGAGGTGGTGCTTCTGGATGGTGGATGAAGAGTAGGAGACCTCCCTTATGCCCCAGCCCTTATGAACCTCCCTCATGCCCCAGCCCCTCCACTTACTAGCTGTCTCACCCGGACAGGTTACTTATCTTCTGTGTGTCTTGGATTCCTTATCTGTCCTATGGCTTCTCTCCTACCTATATGTCATAAATGCATTTGCTCTCCTGGCTTTTTCTCCCTTATTGGCCCCTCCTTGCTATCTGAGTATTGGAAACTAAGGTGAGGACTTAGTGGGAGGAGCACGGATTACAGACCCCCAGGCCCCCAGGCCCCCAGGCAGCTTTGATGTAGCTAGGCCCCTGACACAGCTGATGTTGAATGCAGCTGCCCTGGGCTCGGAGACCAAACTTCTGCTTGTGATGAAGTGCTCCTAGGCCTTGTGTAATGCTCTGGCACGTGCTTCTCAAGCAGGGGGTCAGTACTGCCTGTCTTGGCCATCTATCTCCTTGGCCATCTCTCCATTCCCATCGTGTACCAGGCACTATGGCTGCAGGAAAGCATGTGGTCAAACCTACTCTCTGCTCCTGGGGAAACTGTCCAGTGTGGAAACAACAGGGCTTCACATGTTCTGGCCTTAGACATAAAAGGCTTTTGGGGAGAAGGGTTCTCCTTTTCCTTGTAATGCTAGGAGGCAGAATGAGGAAAAATGGGGCAGACGCTCTGGGAACAGGGGTGCCACCCCACAGAGGGAGGGGGAACCTCAGGAAAGCAATGAATGGTCTGTAGCTGGAGGTGTGCTAGCAGGGGCTGACACCCAGGAGATGGGGTGCTGCAAAAGGGATTCCCCTCGTGGATGAACGGGAGTCCTCCGGCTGTTCCTTCCAATTACGAACCCCAAACTCCAGGAACACAGGGAGGAGATCTGGCTGGCTCTGAAACCCAGAACAGGCCCCACGCTCCTGCGTTGTCTGGGCTCACTCAAGGCTTGGCGTGGAGGGAGTGCCTCTGGCCCCTGCCTGTCCCCAGACTCAGAGCAAGGAGTTGGTGCAGAGGATCTGTCCCCTGGTGCAGCCTGGGCTCCCGTCTGCCTGCTGTGTCAGCACCAGCGTTCCTATTATATGATCAAGTGGGATTTGCACTCTGGAAGCATTAGTGCTGGGCTGACTCGGCAGAATGGCCAACACGAGAAAATGTCAGTCCCTGCACCCCTTGCAGCCAGCTCTCAGAAGGCCTCATGGCCGCTCCACTTCTTCTTCAGGAACCCAGCCTGGCCTCCTTCCAAGTCACCAGGGCTTTTCAAGGTGAACCCCTCAAGTGGTCTCCCTTCTACTGGTGGTAGGAAGAATCCCCCAGAAGCATACAGCTTCCCAGACCCCACCACTGGAGATTCTGACCCGGTATGTTTAGGCTGCACCTGGGACTCTGTATTTGAGACACACTCCCCCCAGGTACTGGGAAGCAGTGATGCCCAGCCAGGTTGAGAACCACTGCTCAGGATCACCTGGGAGTGGCTGGTCCTCCAAGCCTGCTTATCTACTGGTCCTTGACCCCCTGATTCCTGTCCCACCCCCTCCAGACGCTGCTCATGTCATCACCATACCACTCCAGCTGATGGAGAAATTGCTTCCCGGAAATGAGCAGGAACTGGTGGGCTTTCTGAACCTTGCAGTCCTCCAAAGACAAAAGGGGCCACCTCACTCCGTGTGATTGATTGGCAGGCTATTGCCAAGCCCATCCCTGTCAGTCTCCCATGATCATGTGCCCTCTGTCAGAGTTCCAAGCATCAAAACACTGCTTCAGACCCCTCTACCAAGTCAAAGAATTCGTTTGTGTCACTGTCCAATTCAGTGAGCAGGGCGGAAATTTCTCTTCAAGATTCAGTGGGGACCCCAAGGTCCCGATTGGTGAAACATTTGGTCCAAGTTCACACAGCTGAGTTTTGGGAAAATATTCTAGATCAGGCTCCTCTACCCTGGAATGCCCATCTCTTGAGAATGGCACAGTTTCTCTCTTTGTTTGAGATAATGGCACATTTTTTTTTAAGCCATTTTTACCACAGACAGTTCTTGGTGTGGTACATTTTGAAGTTGAATCTTTTTAGCAGAATGCAAAACTTAAAATGTAAAGATATATTAGTGGTGCCTAGCTGGTTTAGTCGGTGGAGTGTGTGACTCTTGATCTCGGGGTTGTCAGTTCGAGCTCCGCATTGGGTGTGGAGATTACTTAAAAAAAAATAAAATCTTAAAAATGAAATGTAAAGATATATTAGACTTTTCAATCTCTTCCTCTTTCCAGCGCCATCAGTTTTAGGGGATTTGAGAGTTAGGTCCTAGATTAGGGAGGCTGGTTTGGTAAGGAGTGGTCAGCCCCAGAGAGTCAGAATAGAGCGTTTCTGCTGGTGGTGAGCTCCATGTCAACAGACCCGTCTTTGAAATCCTGTGTGGATGCTCTTCCTACTGTCTGTGCCCTATTTGCTCCTGGGACTGTTTACCGTTCTGCTTTCCTGAGTTTTTGCCTCAACTTGGTCGTGACCATTTATTTTGGGGGAAAACTTTTCAAATCCTCCTCAAGAGGTAAGACCATCACCAGGTCACTCCTTTCTTGAAGTGGAGAGTCTCTTTCATTGAACCAAACTTCTCTGAACACCTGTACCATGCTAGGCTTGGAGCTTAGAGGTGACTCAGATGGATCTCTGTCTTTGAGGAATCCATTTCTAAGACCTCAGGGAAAGAGAGACTCATATAAATAGAAGTGTAATAAGGAGATTCAGACCCCTTGCTGGAAGTGTGTAGCACAGGTTGGGGCCCCAAGGGGGAGCAGTCAGTTCAACTTGGAGTGTCTGACTGGGAAAGATAAGAGGTAACAATTGAATGGGGGTAGGGGTAGGAGTTCCCAGCAGAAGAAAAAAAAAATGAAATCTTGCCATTTGCAACGCCGTGGATGGAACTAGAGGGTATTACGCTAAGTGAATTAAGTCAATCAGAGAAAGACAATTATCATATGATCTCACTGATATGTGGAATTTAAGAAACAGAAGAGAGGATCATCAGGGAAGAGAGGAAAAAAAAAAACAAGATGAAACCAGAGAGGGAGACAAACCATAAGAGCCTCTTTTTTTTTTTTTTTTAAAGATTTTATTTATTTGAGAGAGAGAGAATGAGAGAGAAAGAACACATGAGAGGGGATAGGGTCAGAGGGCGAAGCAGACTCCCTGCCAAGCAGGGAGCCCGATGCGAGACTCGATCCAGGGACTCGATCCAGGGACTCCAGGATCATGACCTGAGCCGAAGGCAGTTGCTTAACCAACTGAGCCACCCAGGCGCCCCAAGAGCCTCTTAATCATAGGAAACAAACTGAGGGTTGCTGGAGGGGAGGGAGGTGGGGGATGGGGTAACTGGGTGATGGACATTAAGGAGGGCACGTGATATAACGAGCACTGGGTATTATATAAGACTGATGGATCACTGACCTCTACCTCTGAAACCAATAATACATTATATGTTAATTAATTGAATTTAAATTTTAAAAAATGGGGGAAAAAAAAAAGAAAGAAAAGGCCCAGAGTTAGGGCATCTGGGTAGCTCAGTCGGTTGGGCAGCCACCTCTTGATTTTGGCTCAGGTCATGATCTTGGGGTTGTGGAATCAAGCCCCACGTTGGGCTCTGGACTCAGCAAGGATCCTGCTTGAGATTCTCTCCCTCTCCCTCTGCCCCTCCCGCTCATGCTATAAATGAATGAATGAATGAATGAATGAATAAACAAATAAATAAATAAAATCTTAAAAAAGGAAAGAAAAGAAAAGGCCCATAGTTGGAAGAGGGTGCTGCATGGCTGGGAAATGCCAGTCCAGTGCCTTGTGAGAGGTGCAGCTAAAGAGGCAGGCAGGGGGGGGCACCTGGGTGGCTCAGTTGGTTAAGCGACTGCCTTCGGCTCAGGTCATGATCTTGGAGTCCTGGGATCGAGTCCCGCATCGGGCTCCCTGCTCGGCGGGGAGTCTGCTTCTCCCTCTGACCCTCCTCCCTCTCATGCTCTCTGTCTCTCATTCTCTCTCTCAAATAAATAAATAAAATCTTAAAAAAAAAAAAAGAGGCGGGCAGGGGTCCTTAGGAAAGGCCTTTAACTCCAGGGTAAGGAGCAGGGACTTAGGCTCATATGCAATGGGAGTGGCACATATGGTGGAGCCAAGGCCAGGGAAGGAGAAGTTGGGATGTATATTTGGAAAGATCTTTCAGATCTTTTACTGGGGAGGCTGGGCAAGCCAGTTGAACGGCTGTTGCCACAGGCTAGAAGATCTAAAAAGGCATCCATCCAATTCTTTTATTTTATAGATGCACAGTCTGAGGCCCAGAGAGGTAAAGTGACTTGCTCCAGGCCACCCAGCAAGACCAATAACAAAGTCAAGCTTCAACCTGTGGGTCCTGCCTCCCAGCACAGGCTTCTTTCGCTGCCCCACTCTCCTCAGGAAGGTGGGCAACGCACTCAGATTTCCCTGTTGTCCTTTGCCTCTGAATCTCTTATGTGCTCTGCCCCTACCACAGCCCAGGGGGCCAGGAGAGTGATGGGGAAGTGATCCCAGAGGACAGGGTGCGGAGTATTGCCTGCTTCAGAAAATGCTGCTGCTGCTACTGCTGCTCCGCCCCTCCAATCAGGGACCTTTCTAGCCGCAGGAGGAAGCCAGGAGCCAGGAGCCAGGGGATGGGGCTGCAGTGATTTATGACTGCACAGAAACAGCAAGACAGTAATGTCTCTGGCTTGCCTGCTTGTCCGCCAGCTCAGCCAGAGAGCATGCCTCTAAAGCCATGTCCTCCAGTCCTGGAGATGGGGCGGAGGGTCAGCCATACAGGGTGCCTGCCCTTGTTGTATCAGGCCCATTACCAGAGGGCCAGGGCCCCCCTTCCCGAGCAGATGCCAAAGGGTAGATCCCCGTAGCCTGGGCAGGGAGTCTGGAGGATCTGCCTGGGTTTGAATTCAGGCTCTCGGTCAGGCGTGTGAAATCTGGCTGGTCACACAGCCTGTCTGTCTCTCGGCTTCCTGGTGTCAAGAACAGGGATGATTCTGAGCAGCTCAACCCTTGGGCCTGTTATCTCCCAGTTCTGCAGGTACCGATTGCCTGTTTCCACAGCTAAAGAGGAGGAACACGCTGAATCTAGAACTATGACTTGTCACAGCTGGGTGGGGCACTCAGTGCTCATTTTGTTTGATTTCTCACTTCAAATTTGGGGAAATTAGAACCCTGAGAAGGGGGCTTTGCACACAGAGCTGGAGGCCAGGCAGAAGCCAGAAGGCTAGCTTTCCACCTCCCTGCTCCAGGTTTTTTTGTTTTTTTTTTTTCCCAGCAGTACCAGACAGTGGAGAAAGGAGCCAGAATATTAAGCCATTTGCTCTGTGTAATGCCGCCATGCCTCTGAAGCCGCCCTCTAAACAGCCAGGGGCCGCTGGGCTGCTGCAGCTTTAAGCTTAGAGTCTTAAAAAAAATCAAAAAAGAAAGGAGGGCAGGGCCAGCTCTCCCCTGCACTATTGGAGGGAAGCTTTGATGTGGAGACTGCAGATGTCATTCCTCTTTGACTTTGGAACATCCTTTCCTTTGCATCTGCTTTACTTTTCCCAAACAGATTTGGCCTGGATTTTTAAAATGATATGATTATTATTAATGCACATTGGACTGGTGGAGGAAGGAAATGAGGTGGAGAGGTCAGAGAGGCAGCCTGAAATGTGCCAGGAAGTTCCCAAGATTTTGCTTCTGGGGCCCGAATCATTGACACATACAATGCACAGGAGGATGAGCGGGGTTGGCTATCAGGGCTCATTGCCGCGGACCTGTGATGCCCAGGCCTGAATGGCTCAGGCCTGGCCTGCAGGGAGGAAGAGAGAGGAAGAGGAATGACTTGGCGAACACTCATGTAAGAGACAGAAGGAAGTGGGAGGGTTTATTCACCAGAAGGACTGTATTTTGCTGGGTGTTGTAGTAAGAGAAGAGGGGCTAGATCCCATGTTGGTGGTGAGGAGAGCTATTTGGTCACTAGACCCTCTCCTCCACTAAGTCCATCTCCTCCACTTCTGCCAGAGTGGTCTCCCTGAAGAGCATGCATTCAATAATTCATTTATTTCATATGTTCCGCATATTTACTGTGTGCCAGGCGTTGTGCTAAGCTCCAAGGAGGCAATGATGCGATGAACACAAAAAGCAAATCTCATCATTTTCTGCCCTCATTAAAATCTCTCCGCAGGCTTCCTATTTATTTCAGGATAAAGACTTTACCCCCTTGCCTGCCGTTCAGGGCTCCTCATGTTCTGGCTCCTGACTCCATCCCCGGTCCCACTACCCATCACTTAAGGCAACAAACACATTGGATTCTTTGCCTAACGATAAATATGTCAGGGAGAAACCTGCCTCTGAGTCCTGTAGCCTATGCCCCCTTCATGCTCTCAAATGCTACACTCATTCTTTAAGAGCTGGGTTGAAAATGTTACCAATCCCCCTGGAGAAGCTTTTCAGAACTGCTTCCTATCCAGCCTGAAAGAATTAACAAACAAACAAAACTTAACAGCACTTAAAACATTCTAAATTCCTTGAGGGTAGGGTTCCGTGACCTGTTCCTCTACCATGTAGCATAGAGCCTGGAATATTCCCTCAGAGACTCCTTCATTCTAGATTCACATACACAACTTCCTACCCTGAATTTTTTTTTTTTTACACTCCTTATCTCTTCCTAACATACTCTACATATTTATCTTTATCTTACCCATTTTTTTGGCTAGGGATTTTTTGTTTTGTTCCTTGCTCTCCCCCATTGCCTAAAACAGTGCTTGGAACACAGTAGGTGCTCAACAGATAATTGCTGAAAAAAATTAAGCAGATAAAATGTGTAGTCAATGTTGGTGGGAATGCAAGTTGGTACAGCCACTTTGTAAAACAGTGTGGAGGTGCCTCAAAAATTTAAAAATAGAGCTACCCTATGACCCAGCAATTGCCCTACTGGGTATTTACCCCAAAGACACAGATGTAGTGAAAAGAAGGGCCATATGCACCCCAATGTTCATAGCAGCAATGTCCTCAATAGCCAAACCGTGGAAAGAGCTGAGATGCCCTTCAACAGATGAATGGATAAAGAAGATGTGGTCCATATATACAATGGAATATTACTCAGCCATCAGAAAGGATGAATACCCAACTTTTACATCAACATGGATGGGACTGGAGGAGATTATGCTAAGTGAAATAAGTCAAGCAGAGAAAGTCAATTATCACATGGTTTCACTTATTTGTGGAACATAAGGAATAGCATGGAGGACATTAGGAGAAGGAAGGGAAAAATTGGGCGGGGGGGATTTGGAGGGAGAGATGAACCATGAGAGACTATAGACTCTGAGAGACAAACAGGGTTTTAGAGGGGAGGGGGAGGGGGGATTGGTTAGACTGGTGATGGGTATTAAGGAGGGCATGTACTGCATGGAGCACTGGGTGTTATACGAAAACAATGAATCTTGGATCACCACATCAAAAACCAGTGATGTATGGTGATTAACATAACATAATAAAATTTAAAAAAAATGTGCAGTCAAAACGACTGGCATGTGAGCTACATGGGATGTGGAAAAGGGAAGCATATGAGCAAGAATTTGTCAGCCTGAGCTCCGTGTGTAAGTGCTAGGTGGGCAGAAAAGGGTTGGTTAACCCTCAGATACAACCTCACGTTAAGCATACAGTAGGCTCTTGGCAACCGATTTGAATCTTTGACACTCCACCCTGGAGAGGAAGAAGGAGCTCCCCCAGGGGTCAGCCTGCAGACAGCTGCATCCTTTCTGTAAATTAACCAGTATGCCTGGCCAGTATTTGTCCTTCCATGTTTTCACCTCTTCGGGTCCACGGACCTCAAAGTGTGTATGGGGAAATAGAATCTTGTGGGGGAGGGTGACAGTTTAGCTCCCAATATTAAGCTCCTTAATTTAACCCAACCCGGGGTGGGGGGGCACTACCCTAGCAAGTTTGGATCTACGGTGGACGCGCGTCCTCTCCTCTGTCCCTCCCTGGCCTGCTGCTACTTTATCTCAGAGACAGGGGCCAGGGCTGAGGTCCTGGCCCCCTCCCCTCGAAATTTCCCGGAGAATATGGGGCGGGGCGGTGAATCAGCACTCGCTCGGACTGATGCAGCCTCAGTCCCCGCCAGGGGTCCCCAGTGGCCGCGGAATTAGAGCCCCCCCCCCCCCCCGCTTCTCTACCGCTCACGCGCTATGACCACTGGGAGATGTAGTCCTGACCGCCCCTTTGTCCTTGATCTCTCCAACGTAGTACCCCACCGCTGAGTGAACTACAACTCCCAGGGGCCCACGCGCTGGGGCCTGACAGGGCGGAGGTGTGAGGGGGGGTAGTTTGGAGGATACTCTGGAGAAACTGGGGTGCAGGAATCGGGGCGAAGTGAAAAACGGGGAGCACTGGCGGAGGACAACGGGGAAAAGGGGGACGCCCAGAAAGCGGCCGCGAGCTGAGTTAGGGAGGGCAAGGCCAAGAAGCGGAAGGGCCGGGGCGGGACCAGGGGGGGGGGGGCGGGGGGGGGGGAGGGGCCGGTTGCGTCACGCGGCGTGGGCGGGGCCGCAGGGGGTTGTCCGCCCGCGGCACGCACAGCAGTCGCAGCCGCCTAGCGCCTGGTCCCGCGGTCGCAGCTCGAGCTACAGCGCCGCCGCCGTCGCCTCAGCTGCTCGCTTCGTGGGTCGGTCCCTCCGGCACACGGGCTCCAGCCGCGCCGTAGCCGCCCTCCGAGCCCTTCAGGCCGCCCCGGTCTCCTCACCCGGCCCGACCTAGCCCGCGAAGATGGTGGACCGCGAGCAACTGGTGCAGAAAGCCCGGCTGGCCGAGCAGGCGGAGCGCTACGACGACATGGCCGCGGCCATGAAGAACGTGAGTTTCTCCTCCCCTCCCTTCCCCCCGCCTCGCCCCAGCCCCTTCGCAGACGCGGGTCTTCGCGTGGACAGCCCGGGGACTAGTCGTCAGTCGCGACTGCAGCGTTGGCTGCCCCTCCCCACCCACTCGGGGAGCTGGGGAGGGCCCCGACAGCGATAGGGACCCGGGCTGTGACGCGGCCTCTCCTCGAGCGTCCCTCAGGGCTGGCGGCGCTGCCTCCTCGGCCTTCCCCGGGCTCGGGCCGGGGCGGGATCTTGCAGGGCTGGTCTCGGGAGCGGGGTCTCTGGCCCCGTGTCTCCGGGTCCGCTGGGTACCTGAGCGGGGGCCGTGAACATCCTTTGTGCCCCACTTCCCCTCCTCCCAGCCTGGGCGTGGGGGCGGGGGACCGCATGGATGCGGTTCCTCTTTCTCTCCCTGGTGTCTGGGCGGCGCCTTTCCCATTCACTCATCAGGTCTCCTGGTTTTCTAATACCCCCCCCCCCCCGCCCCCAAACCTTCCCCACTGCCTCTCCTGATGGATCCTTTAGAACCTACCCAGGAAAAATGTAGGCTTTCCTGAAACCCTGGGCTCAGTGGTGCAAAACCGAAACCTCCTTGCTGCTCTCACGTTTTTCTTAACAAAAGGCTCCTCTTTCTTTATACCCCAAAGCAGGTCCTCTGGCTTTTAGGCAAGGGGAACTTATGTCTCGTTAGCTTTTTCACTGATCGTTCACAACATGTCCTCTTCATTTTTTCCTAATGTTTTTTGTATTGAAAAGGGTAGGTATTGTCTTTGAAATAAAGGTTATGCATTTAGCTGACTGGTTCAATTTGTGACACATGCTGTTTCTTTTTTAAATATAGGCACACATCTGTTGAAATTCCTATAAGTTGAAAAAATATTCTCTCTGATCTGATACTGCAAACAAAGCAGTGGTGGGAGGCAGTATCAAGTCATTCTAGAAGATTCTGCATTTGTCATATTGCAGGGAGCCTAGACTGGGTGGAGGCTGGGAGGAGTTATTTTAAAGGAGAAAAAGTCTTTTTTTAAAAATAATTTGTTTTAGGTATATCTGAGGCTTTTTTTTTTTTTTTTAAGAAAAGCTAGCGCATCCTCATACTGATGAAAAGAGAATGCTGATCGCCAGTTGTCGCATTTTGTCTGGGATGCAGATTCCTGCCTGTATTGCACCATTTTGTCAGTAACACTACATTTATCTAATGGGCTATCAAGGAGTTTGGTATTAGAGGAGGGGGCAAGTATTGAGCATTATTAAATGAAACATGGAGAATTATCTAATGAATGATTTAGGTTTCCCACTATCTTAATATTTAACTTCCTGCCTTATGTAACAAAGGTTTTGAAAATGCATTTCCAGTGTGAAGTGAATTCAGGAGTGTATCTTCTTGCATGTTAAATCTTTTTAATGAAGCAATATAGGTGTCACAGATTAATTCTTGAATAGCTTTGCTTTTTCATAAAAGATAACAATGCTGATGTTTTTTATTTAAGCCAGCTACCTTAACGAAAACGATTTTTATCTCATTAAGGAAGAGCCCTGATTCTGAAATTGAGAGTATTGCTGTATTAATGTATTGCCACAGATGCTGTCTTAAAAAACATTTTAAAGCCCAAATGATAACTTGTGCATTTAATAGATAACAGTATTGGAAATATGTTTAATTCATGCTATTTAGACTCTTCTAATTTTTCCATATTTCTAGTTTCACAGGAAAGTGAGTGACCTCGCACCTATATCCATAGCAACCCAGTGATGTCACACACAATGACACAGAGGCTGCAATGCACCTAAGGGCTGGTAGGGAGTATGCAAATGGCATTTGTCCAAGGTAATGCAGAAATTAGCAGATAAGCAGGTGGAATTGAGCACTTTACCTTATTCACCAGATAGGAGTTGGCCCAAAAAATAAGGATTTCATTTACCTTTAGGCATGCAAATCAGTGACCTCTAGGTATGCCTCTTCATTTTCCAATTTCTAGTTTACTCACAAGAGTATAAGATACATTTGTATTTTAAAACAGTTGTTTCGTTAAAATTGAACAATAATGGAATAAAAATAGCAGTTTTAAACAAGAATATGTCTTGTGATCATAGTGCTGGGGGTGGACTGTATGCTTGGGTTTATTGCAAGTTACTAAGTTGGCAGGTTTTAATAAAAGCCTTAAAAATTATGACTTTCTGGGTCATTTTCAGTAATGTTAGTGAGAATTCGTTACAAAACACATTGAGATTTGGAAAAGTTCTCTTTTGCCATATTTATACTTCTGCTTCTTGTCAGAGTATGGAGGAAAGAACAGTTTGTAAAATAAAGCAGACCTTTTTTCAAACCTGTTTACTGTGACTGAGGAAGTATGCTTACCTCTGACCCTCATTTTCCTCATCTGTAAAATAGGTCAATATCTACTTGAAAAACTTTGAGGATTAAATAAGGAATGTAGTAGGTGCTCAAAAATAGTAACTATTTATAAAACTTTGTTTCTTCCTGTGTTTATAAAAGTCATCTCATCATGGAGAATTTGCAAAGTACAGAAAGATACAAAGAAAATACTCAGTCCTGTCACTCAAGTGAGTGCCCTTCTAAGGCTGAAATCATCCTGATGATAGGGGGATTAAATTTATTTGCATTAAGTGAAATTATCCTAGTAATACTGTTGGGACCTGTGCAGAGTGGTAGTTGTGTGTGGGTGACCAGGAAGGGAATAGCATGCAGTGTTTTGAAGAAGGAAGGGGGAAGTTTGTTTTTTTAAGTTAATTTTTTTTAACTTTTTTTTTTTTTTTTTTTAAGATTTTATTTATTTGACAGAGACACAGCAAGAGAGGGAACACAAGCAGGGGGAGTGGGAGAGGAGAAGCAGGTTACCCTCTGAGAAGGGAGCCTGATGTGGGGCTCAATCCCAGGACCCTGGGACCATGACCTGAGCCGAAGGGAGACACCCAATGACTGAGCCACCCAGGCGCCCCTGAAGTTAATTTTTTTTAGTAATCTCTACACCCAGTGCGGGGTTTGAACTAACAACCCGGAGATCACGAGTCACATGCTCTTCCAGCTGAGCCAGTCACGCACCCCAGTTTAGTTGTTTTTTTTTTTTTAAAGATTTTATTTATTTATTCATGAGAGACAGAGAGAGAGAGAGACAGAGGCAGAGGGAGAAGCAGGCTCCCCGCAGAGCAGGGAGCCCGATGCGGGACTCGATCCAGGGACACCAGGATCATGACCTGAGCCAAAGGCAGTCGCTTAACCAACTGAGCCACCCAGGCGTCCCAGAAGTTTAGTTTTTTAAGAGAAACCTGTAGTCTTCCATTTAAGGAGGAGTGAACACCTAGATGTTTCTTATTAGACAATTCTGTCTTGTCCTTGGGATGCTAATAGCCTCTCCAGAAGTTAATACGCTAAGTAGGCTACTGGTACTTGCCTCAGGAGGGAGAAAAGGTTCTGGGCTACTCATCTTGTTGAGGTGACTGGGTTGGGGGGCACTGGCTGCAAAAGGCTATCTTAATTATAAAAAAAGTCTTCTTAGAATCAATAAAGTTTAAAATTCTTACTATCTTAAATATTCTCTTTTTCCTGCTAGTTCTTCCAGGAGGCTAGATCAGTAGCCATTATCACTAATGGAGTAATGACACCTCTGCGGACTTCAGAGGTGGGAGTTCTGCCAGCCATTATTCTAAGTCATGTGGTTTCAATTGTTCTCTTCTTTGGGGTGGAAAGAATACAGATGACAGTTGGCTTTTTATGTAGTATTCTTTGCAATAACTGAAATGACATATTAAGTGCTTTTTGTAATTACTTAAAAAACCTTCCCCTATGTATTTTTTGAATTACATCAACATAAAAGGTGTTGCTAAATGTATATCCTTGTTACAGAGCTTTGGGTTACTAACAGACCATGGGGAGAATTTTATCGCCTAGTACCTTCAGGAAACATTTATTTATTAAGCCAAACTCTAAATTATTAAAAAGTAGAGAAAATGATTTTGTTTTTATTGAGGTAAAAGTCACAGAGTAATTAACCGTTTTCATATGTACAATTCAGTAACGTTCAGCACATTCACAATGTTGTGCAACTGTCATCTCTAGTTGAAAAAATGAGAAAATGGTATTTCTAAAAAGGAATGATGGTTTGGCTGTAGCTGGCTGGATTTCAAAACATTACTGATTCAGGAATGTGTCAATAATAAAGTAACCACAGCAGCTCACAGCCCATGGTAATCGGCACCCTTTTGTCTTTGTTTTCTGACATCTGAACCTTTTCAGCATAAATTGAAAAAAGAGACTTATCTTAGCTAGGCTTATATTTAAGAAGTTACAGAGCTTTAAAACCATATGATGTTCCCCCAAATTAATAAGAACAATTTATCTGAAATCAGAACAAACTATTAACTATTTGGAGATTATGGAAATGTTGCTGGGTTCTTACTGTGACTCATTTTCCACCCCAATGCTGCCTTCGTTATAAATGCTTTCCCTGCTGTGGGGCAGCGGTCCCCTAATGAACACTGTACAGTGCATTGAGAGGGTGAGCTTTTCAAACACAGGATGCTAAACTGACGGGAATCCCCTATGTATGATGTTACATTCATCGTTCGGGGGCTTCTGAGGTTGCCAAGAGTGTTTCACTCCCATTATCACCAGCCTTCACCCTTTTATCTGGCGGGGCATCTGATTATTTCTGTATTGCTATCAGATTCCATGGGATGTGGAAGAAAAGCACAGACCATTTTACAGGTTTAATATTCAAGGGGGAAAAAATCACACACAAATCACTGTTTTTTGTCTTTTTGCTTAAGTAAACTCTGTGCCCAATGTGGGGCTTGAACTCATGACCCCAGGATCGAGAGTCGTATGCCTTATCAACTGAGCCAGCCAGATGCCCCTCTTTTTGTCTTTCTAAGTTATGTTTCTTAATGGTTGAGCAGATATTTAAGACTGTAATCATGGGAGGCTCTGCTTGTTTTTGTAGGTTGAAAGGGCTACCAGTATCAGCTGCCTAGAGTCTTTCCTTTCATAATCATTTTCCTGTTTTTTTACCCAAATTAATAAACAAGTAAAATCAAAATTCAAGGACCTCTATGAGTGCCAATTTAAAGTAAGATGATGTGGTGGTAATGAACCAAAATCATATTGGATACCTAAAATAGAATTTGGGGAAGAAAACAGTTCCATGAAAAGTGATCAGTAGAAGTTCCCAAAAGAGAGCTTTAATTTTAAGATAAATGGTTAAAGAATTGGTTTGGTCCCATGATTTTGCAGCAACAATAAAAATTAAATCTTAAGGACTTTGCATCGGTCTTTTTTTTTTTTTTCTTCCTTTCTAAAGAACTAGTGAAGTCTAAGCCAAATTGTTAACAGCTTTTCACCTGTAAGGGTGTGTCCCACAGAGGGAGATTTTTCTTTACCTAAGTTGAATACTGTTCATGTGCTGCATAGCGGTAGTTGGATTGTGAGGAGGTAAATGGGAATGAGTGTGTTCTCACATATGTAGATTTTTTTTCCATGAGATTTAGAAAGTAAATTTCCAAGTAAACTCATCAGTCTTATCTTCTTAATCTTTGGAGCAAGATCTTATTTTTGGAGAGATCGAAAGCCAAACTGAGTAGGACTCAGGTGTAGGGTCAGCTTTCTCCTCTTAATTCTGTTACTAGAACGGGTGTCAGAGCTGGGAATAGGACAGTGACAGCAATGGGCAGCTGCACAAGTAATGACAGGAGCTCAAGAGGAATCCCTTAGCTCCCCTCCCCCACAGCCGAGTGTGCAGAGTGGCTGCAGAGAAAAGGCTAAGAGGTAACAAGAGGAAGCCTTTTAAAGATGCAGGTTTGTTTTGAGGAGATAGGTCATTTCAATTTCTTGAGCTTTCTGAAAGGAATTATTAATACAACGCTTGAGCCTACCATATTTAAATAACCTGGATCTAATAGCGGTCTCTGGTGCCAGTACTTCAAGGATGTGGAAATAAGCTTAAACTTTTTTTTTTTTTTAACTGAATTGTTTCAATTCAGTACCATTCAGATCAATACAGTGCTCTTTTTGTAGCAGTCTAATATGAAAAAGTGGACGAGTAGGCCTCTGCCCTGGTGGCCCCGGCGTGGATCTAGTAGCCGTGGAGATGGTCCCGTCCTCTTGCCAGCACAGTCTTACAGGAGGGCCTGCCTGACATGGGTAGACTGGTGGATAGATGCTATTTTCAAATGATATTCCACTCTTCACATATGACCCTATGTCTAGTCTTTTTAAACTACATCTGTGCAACAGAAGTAGACTTCAGGCACTAGATTTTTTCTATTAAGTTGAAAATGACCCATTCCAGACGGGCAAGGAGCGAATAAGATAGGAGGCTAAGAACAGCAGGAAGGAACATCCCGAGGCACGGAAAAGCTCATGGGAACAACTGGGTAGTAGAGAAGGAATATTCTTTTTTTTTTTAATTTATTTATTTGAGACAGAGAATGAGAGAGAGCACATGAGAGGGGGGAGGGTCAGAGGGAGAAGCAGGCTCCTTGCTGAGCAGGGAGCCCGATGCGGGACTCGATCCAGGGACTCCAGGATCATGACCTGAGCCGAAGGCAGTCGCTCAACCAACTGAGCCACCCAGGCGCCCGAGAAGGAATATTCTTTAAAAATTTTTTTAAGATTTTATTTTTAAGTTACCTCTACACCCAGTGTGGGGCTCTAACTTAAAATGATCAAGAGTCAGCCAGGCGCCCCTAATTTTTTGTTTGTTTTGTTTTGAGAAGGAATATTCAGGAATATTTTGAATTTGGGGATGCTGTTATTTTTTTTTTAAGACTTTATTTGAGGAAAGAGCATGAGAGAGAGAGAGAGCTGAGCAGGAGGGAGGGGTAGAGGGAGAGCAGACTCCCTGCTGAACAGGAGCCCCATATGGGACTCTGCCCCAGGACCCTGGGATCATGACCTGAGCCGAAGGCAGACGCTTAACCAGACGGAGCCACCCAGGCTCCAGGATGCTGTTATTTTCTAAGGGAGTCCGGTTTTTGGAAGGCTGTCATCAATGGGACTGATTACTGATGACAAAAATGTCTGGCCTTTAGGATGTTAGGAAATTTGGGAAAAAATTAACAGGTATCACCGTAATAATTCCCCGTGCAGGGATATTTCTACCATGTCTTTTTCTGTAGGGTTTATTAGGCTTGCTTTTGTACCTTGCCTTCTCCCTTGACGTTATTTCAAGGATCTTTTATTTAACATTTATACTCTTTCCAAATTTGTGTAATAGTGCCGTGAATACCTTTGTGGATAAAGCTTCCAACATAGTTTATATATTAAAACAGAGACCCAAAAGTGGAATTGCTGAAAGACTAAGCATAATTTTTAAGGTTCTTAAAATCATTAATAGGTACTGAGTTTCCTTAAAAGTAGTGAAAAATGTAATTGAATAGGCATTACATACACATACTTCAAAATTCAAGGATACCCTATTGCACTTTTACTACACGAAGAAAAAGTCACGGGGAGCTTGACTGCTAGCAGCAAATCTCCCTTTTTGTTGCTTTCTTGTGGTTGGAATGATTACCTTTAAAAAGAAAACACTGGGGCGCCTGGCTGGCTCAATCGGAAGAGCATGCGACTCTTGATCTCTGGGTGGTGAGTTTAAGCCTCACTTTGGGTGTAGAGATTACTTAAATAAACTTAAAAAAAAAAAAGAAAACACTAATGGAAATTTTCAAACACTTGTAGAGATGAATAGTAGAATATGTCTCCATACAACCAGCTTCACCATTTGTCAGCATAGCAGTCAGTCTTTTATCTATGTACTTTCTTACTGGTTGGCCCCCTTGGGATTTACCATCTTGGAAGATGGCTTCTTACCAAAAATTGCCCCTCATTTGCCATAAATGCTCAAGTTACCAGCAAGATCTCCCTACATTCAAATTTGGCAACCTCTAATGTAGTTTCTTGCTTAA
Source organism: Neomonachus schauinslandi (assembly GCF_002201575.2). Taxonomy (NCBI): domain Eukaryota; kingdom Metazoa; phylum Chordata; class Mammalia; order Carnivora; family Phocidae; genus Neomonachus; species Neomonachus schauinslandi. The sequence continues at coordinate 167,857,405 of NC_058407.1, read as the reverse complement.
ATCATTTAACCCAGGTGACAGATGATTTGCATTTTTTCCTTGATTTTAAGAGGTGCTTCTCCTTGAAACGCAGGCGCTGCCTCTACCATCAGCCTTTTCTCATGGCGGGGGGGCGGGGATGAAAGCCTGGGTGTGTCATGAGGGGGCAGAGGATGGATGGTGTTAAGAGTTTGAACATTACAGGACTGTGATTCCTCTCTTACTGCCTTAGTTTTTGTTTTATTTTTGGAAAGGTAGATTCTTCCTGTTAGTTCTGGCTTTTATGCCTAATCTGAAAGAAGAGCTAAAACCCAATTGGATTGTTGAGGACGGTGTGAGGAAACAACTTTGCTTTTGTTTGGCTTTGTTGCTTGCCAAACATTTTAAAAAAAATCATTTTCGCCTTAAGGTCAGTATACTGCTGGGTGTTCAGATGGATGAATATGCTGGTGGGTAGGTAGTAAGCATATATCCTGGCTATCTGGCCCCAGACAATCTGGCTTTGAATCCGTGCTCACAGGTATGGAGCTGACCAATTTAATGAGTTAGCAGTAATTTAGGTGGATATGTTGCCATTTTACTTACTTTTGCCATTTGAAGGTCCTGCAGGAAAACTTGAGATTTTTGGAAGGGGATCCATTTATTGAGGAAAGGAAAATAATATGGTAAATTTCAAACAGCTGTAATTTCAGTAATAGAGTAACAGGACATCGAAGTCACACTGGACTTCAGGGGCTATTTGGTACAGAAGCGATTCTAGAGTAGGGTGTTGGGCTAGAAGGGAAGGGGAGAGCATGGAGGGAGGAGGAATAGCCTGTGTAGTTTCAGAGTGTCTAGGAGCAAAATGTGCTGCGGTAGTGTGTGCGTTTGAGGTACTCTTAGCAAGAGTCCACAGAAGTGAGTAGGGGCCAGTTCACAAAAGGCCTCATGAAGTCTGAGTTCTTCCTTAAACTATGGGGAGTCCTGGAAGGACTGTAGGCAGAAGAGGATCATAATTCGATTTTTGATCTGAAAAGATTTGGAAATTGAAAAGTACAGTGAGGCAGAGGGAGAGAGACTGATTAGATTGTTATGGGGGTTGAGTCTGAAGGGATGAGAACCTGGACAAGGACAGTGAGGGCAGGTCTGAGGGGGAGTTTGATGGCTGGAAACAGAGAAGAAAGAGGAGGGAGGAAAAATAATGGACGAGGTGAATTCCATTGTAGTCGAGCTGAGTTTGGGGAGCCATGTAAGTGGAGGCAGCTACATGTCAGCACGTGCAAAGCACTTAGAACAGCACTGTGCACAGGGCAAGCACTGTTAATATTATTCGTTCATCGAATAAACGGATATTTTTGTAGGACCACTTAATGACTGGGCTCTTGTCCGAGAGCTGGGGAATACATGGCCCACCTCATGGCGTTCATGGAATGGACATTCTAGTGGGGGTCACTGTCTATCCATGATGGTTAAAACCAGGCATAGTAAGGTCACCTAGGGAAAGTGGAGAGTTGGGAGTCAGAATAAAGAAGCCAAGCCTATTAGTTGGTAGTGAGGAAGGCTGGAAACCAGGAGAGAATGCTGACGAAGGGAAGAGCGGGTCAGGAAAGGGGGAGTGGTTAGCAGTGTTGGATTCATTTAGGAATAGAGATTTAAGTTGAAGATGTAAGGAACGTTGGTTGGGGACTAGAAATAGGAAGGACAGTTGATGGCTTTTTTGAGTTGGGTGCAGGGGTGGTGGGGTGAGGGGTGAATGAAAGGTGAGGAAGTGCTGAGAAGTATAGACTTATTTTCAGGAACTTGATTTTTCAGGAAATAAGAAATGAGATAAATGAGATAAAAGGCATCACTCATTTTCGTCCTGAACTTGGGTGATGTGTTAATGGGAAAAAACAGGTGAGGAGGAGGGAAGATCTAGGGGAGAGAAATGACTGCTGGGCTTATAGTGAGGGGGAGGAAACACTGGGTTGGCACACAGGGAGGAGGCAATGATAGCGCCAGTTGTCTGCTAAGAAAAGGCTCGGCTTCCCTCGTGGTCACTCTGTTCTGTGAAGAGGTCAGAGGAAGTAAGGATCGCGAGGCAGTAGGGCTCTGCTGAAGTTAGAAAAACCTTAATGTGCAGGGACTTGTCTTAGGTTGATGTCTCTCTCCCTGTCTCCTCTCACCTCAGTAGGAAAGTTTATATTCATACAAAAATAATTGAATTGATGGACCTTAGAAGAAAGGAATAAAGCCTGAAAGGAAAGAGAGAAAGGATGGGGTTTAGGAGCACGAGCTAGTAGGTAGGAGTGAGGACAGGTATTACTGGATGGAGTGTAAGAGCTTGATTTTAAAGGTGAGTGATTTTGAACAAGGAGGTCAGGGGTGTGGTTTGGGGGTTAAGTTGTCAAATTTGGTGAGATAATTGAACTATTATTTATAACTAATTTGGAGGAATAGCCTTGGATAATGGAAGTGAAACCAGAGATCTGGACACAGGTATGGACATAGGCGAACAGTCCCAATGAAAGTGAAGAGGACATTGATTCCAGGGGAAGTTGTAGAAGCCCAAGAAAAGGCCTAAAAGGAAATTATTATGAAGGGGAGTAAGTATGGGTTTGTATAAGAAGCTGTTTTAATTTTTTTTTTTTTTAAGATTTTATTTGAGAGAGAGCGCGAGCAGGGAGAAGAGAGTGAAGCAGGCTCCCCCCTGAGCAGAGAGCCTGGCACAGGGCTTGTTCCCAGGACCCTGGGACCATGACCTGAGCTGAACGCAGATGGATGCTTAACTGACTGAGCCACCCAAGCACCCTGAGAAGCTGTTTAATTTTTAACTAATTTTGATTTAATTGCTTTTTAGAATAGGGTTATGTGACTACTAGCCATGGGAGTGCTAGAATTAGTATATCTGAATTTTTTCAAGACATTCGATCAGGTGTTTTCCTGATATGTGGGGTTAAACAGCAAGCTGCAAAGTTTTGACAAATGTCCTAATTGTTAGAAAGTCGGCAGGGGGGTGGGGCGCCTGGATGGCTCAGTCATTAAGCATCTGCCTTCGGTTCAGGTCATGATCCCAGGGTCCTGGGATCGAGCCCCGCATCGGGCTCCCTGCACTGCAGGAAGCTTGCTTCTCCCTCTCCTACTCCCCCTGCTTGTGTTCCCTCTCTGGCTGTCTCTCTGTCAAATAAATAAAATCTTTAAAAAAAAATTATTAGAAAGTGGGATCAGACTGGAGCCATGGGTGGAACCTAGGCTACTGAAGTAGCCTTATTTTTGCTTAAAGTCTTGTACTTTGGCCCCCAAATTCAGCTTTTCATGATTACATTTGATGCAGATGGCACCCAACCGTAGCACTTTGGGGGGAAAGTGACATAGGGCATTAATTGAGATCTCAGTATGAATTGAGACTGACTGATTTTCAGAAGTTAATTTAAGCAGAATTTAACATTGCAAGATAATAGTTTTTTTTTTTTTTTAAAGATTTTATTTATTCATTTGAGATACAGAGAGAGTTAGAGAGCATGAGCAGGGGGAAAGGCAGAGGGAGAGGGAGAAGCAGGCTTCCTGCTGAGCCAGGAGCCCAATGTGGGGCTTGATTGCAGGACCCTGGGATCATGACCCCAGCTGAAGACAGATGCTTAACTATCTCAGCCATCAGCCACCCAGGCGCCCCTGCAAGATAATGGTATTAAAATGAGCATATAAGTTAGGTTAGTTTTTGTTTATATCAGATTACCCAAAAGAAAGATTTCTTATTTCTCACAGTTCTGTTGGTTGGCCAAGTAGTTTTGGTTTAGACCAGCCTCGGTGTGGCTAGTTGAAACTACCGGGGCCATGGACGTTTCCCAGCAGCAAGCCCTTCCTGATAAGCACTGTTCAGGCCTCTGCAAAGGAAGTCACATGACCGAGTGCAGATGATAGGGGTGGGGAGCTAGATTCCATTTCTTCGTGGGAGGAGCTACAAAACATGGCAAAGGAAGGAGATCTATACAGGGTTGGGAGGAATTGTTAGTGCTACTTACTTTTTTTTTTTTTTAAGATTTTATTTATTTATTTGACAGCAAAAGAGGGAACACAAGCAGGGGGCAGTGGGAGAGGGAGAAGCAGGCTTCCCGCTGAGCAGGGAGCCCGATGTAGGGCTTGATCCCAGGACCCTGGGATCATGACCTGAGCCGAAGGCAGACACCTAACGACTGAGCCACCCAGCCCCCCATTAGTGCTACTTATGCAGACAATCTGGGCTTGATACATCATGTCACCTAAACATTCAAAAGTGACTGGTACCATGGTGATTCATTGGTGAGTGCAATGTGGTACCTGCCCCTAAGGACTTCAGTCGTTGTGGGAAAAGGAACAATATATATTTAGCAGTACAAGGCATTAGAAGTAAGCAGTATACAAGATGCAAGGTAGAAGTTACTCATACACAGAGTGAGCAGTGATTAGAGCTGCCTGAGAATTTTTCAGAAGACTTCAGGAAGGAAGTATATGTGGTATTGGAATTAGGACTTGAAGGACACACGGCGAATTTTTCTTTATGGGTTCTGGAAGTGTGTCTAGGTGGAAAAGCATGAGAGCACGGAAGTGTGCAATATGAGGAAGAGTGTGAGTATCATGACCGAGCATTGATAACTTGGCACAGGGTTTTTCTACCTTGGTACCATTGATAATTTGGACCATATTCTTCACTCTTAGAGAGGGGCTGAGCTGTGCATTGTAGGGTGTTCAGGAGCATCCCTGGCCTTTGCTCAATAGGTAATCTCTGTAGAGCTGATTTTAAGAAACTGCTGCAGTGTACCATAGTTCATATAGCACTTGTATACACACGAGCTTGTTTAATTTTCTGCTGGGAGCGTACCCCTGTCTCCACCAAAACAGATCTATGATAAAAGCAGCAATTATAAATACTAGCTCATTTGTTTGCTTGCATTCAGCAGGTAGCCTGGCTGAACTTCGAAGTCTTGTATTCTCGGTAGCAGGCTGCAGGGTAGTGACAGAGCAGCTTACTTGCGGGAAGAGAGTCAGGAGGGTGAGGGGAGTTGTATACAGATCATAGAAACAGTAAGTAGCAAGACCAAGAGTTGAGGAGGGCTGCCTTCACTTGTTTTGAGGAATTGATTGTGGCCCTGAGAGATAAAATTCTTAAGGCTAGCACATGGCAGTTGTAGGGAGATAAACTTGGTTTTACCATGAAGTTCGTTTCTTTTTTTTTTTTTTTTAAAGATTTTATTTATTCATTTGAGAGACAATGAGATAGAGAGCATGAGAGGGGGGAAGGTCAGAGGGAGAAGCAGACTCCCTGCCAAGCAGGGAGCCCGATGCGGGACTCGATCCCGGGACTCCAGGATCATGACCTGAGCCGAAGGCAGTCACTTAACCAACTGAGCCATCCAGGCGCCCCCGTTTCTTTTTTTTAAGATTGATTGATTTATTTGAGAGCGAGAGAGAGAGCACAAGCAGGGGAAGATGCAGAGGGAGAGGGAGAAGCAGACTCCCTGCTGAGCTGGGAGCCCGATGTGGGACTCGATCCCAGGATCCTGGGATCATGACCCGAGCCAGAGGCAGACGCTTAACATCTGAGCCACCCAGGCGCCCATGAAGTTAGTTTCTGAAGGTGGATTTAGGCTGAGTTCTCACAGTAGGTGTGTAAGTAGAGGGTGGAAGCCCTTCACTCAGGATCTGTAGGAGGGGAAGGAGCTGTGGTTTGGTATTAGTGTGGATTGTCTGTACTTCGGGAAATTAACATACATAATCTCAGTATGTTTCTCTCCTTGTCGTCCCCCGCCCCAATAGTGGCAGGAGTGAGTGCTTTACAATGAAAAATACTTGTGGTAGGGAACGTAAATTTCTTAGCCCTTTTCAGATTTGCTTAAGTATATCTGAGTGATGAACCTACACAGTACTCTTGTTCTCATATTGGGGGAGGGGATGAGAAATAGTAACATACATCAGACTACATGGGAGTTTATTGGAAATCACAAGAGGAGAATTAATTATTAGAGGTTTGTGCTCTGTGACAAGTGACTTTGTATAGGCCCACGTATTACGAAGTGTGAAGTATTTGAAATTCGGAACTCCTTGAACACACAGGAGTTAATGTTTAATTGCTGGTGTGTGTGAAAGTGCTGTGTAGACTATGATATATATAGTGCAGCAGTTTTCTCTTTACAGCCTTATTGAGATAAAATCCACATACTGTACGGTTCACCCATTAAAAGTGTACAGTTCAGTGGTTTTTAGCATTTCAGGGTTGTGTTAGCTGGCGCCAGGATCAGAATCCTAGAATAAATATCATCATTCCCCAAAAAGAAACCCTGTACTCATTGGGAGTCACTGCCTACTCCCCTGCCCTCAAAACTCCCCAGCCCTAAGCAGCCACCAGTCTGTTTTGTGTTTCTGTAGAATTTGGGACATTTCCTGTCAGTGGAGTCGTATAGTATGTGGTCTCTTCTGACAGGCATCTTTCATTTGGCATAACCTCTTCACTGCCATCCATGTTGTAGCCTGTGTCCCCATTCCATTCCTTTTTATGCTTGAGTAATACTCCATTGTTTGGATAATATTGCATTTAATTTAGTCTGCTTACCAGTTGACATTTAGATTGTTTTTGCTTTTGGCTGTTTTGAGTAATGCTGCTAAGAACCTTTGTGTACGAGTTTTTGTGTGGACATTGTGTTTTCATTTCTCTTGTATGTACTCACCTACCAGTGGAATTGCTGAGTCATGTGGTAATTCGACATTTTCAGGAACATGGTGCTGCCATTTTTTATTTTAAGGTTTTTATTTATTTGAGAGAAAGAACAAGTGGGAAGGAGAGGCAGAGGGAGAGGGAGAAGCAGGCTCTCCACCAAGTACATTACTGCCTTTGGGCTTTTTTTTTTTAAACTTGGTTCTCAAAATTGGTTTTATTTATTTATTTATTTATTTTTTAAAGATTTCATTTATCTATCTGACAGAGAGAGAGACAGTGAGAGAGGGAGTACAAGCAGGGGGAGTGGGAGAGGGAGAAGCAGGCCTCCCACTGAGCAGGGAGCCAGATGCGGGGCTCGATCCCAGGATCCTGGGATCATGACCTGAGCCGAAGGCAGACGCCCAACGACTGAGCCACCCAGGTGCCCCTCAAAATTGGTTTTAAACTTTAATTGTAGATACAGTTATCAGGGTGAATTATGAAGTGGGTTTGTTTGAATTGGTACTGTAACAGGTCAAAATCCAGTCTTCTCAATCTCGACTGCTTCCCAGCCACTCTGTTTTCACACCTTTCTAGAAATACACTGAGAAGACAGATACTTTCTGAGTGGCTAAGAATTCCACAGTATGGATGTGGCATAATCTTAATTAGTTTCTTTTTAAAAAATAATTTAAAAAAATAAAAATAATTTTTTTTTAAACATTTTATTTATTTGACAGAGAGAGAACACAAGCAGGGGGAGAGGGAGAAGCAGGCTCCCGGCTGAACAAGGAGCCCAGCGTGGGGCTCGTTCCCAAGACCCTGGGATCATGACCTGAGTCAAAGGCAGACACTTAACCACCCAGGCGCCCCTAACAAGTTTCTTGCTGAAGACCACTTAGGTGGTTCCAGGCTATAGCTGTTAGCAATAATGCAGTGAATCAGTTTCTGGGAAGGGAATTGCAGAGGGGCGCCTGGCTGGCTCAGTCCCAGTAGCGTAGGACTCTTGATCTTAGGGCTGGGAGTTGAAGCCCCACGTTGGGTTTAGAGCTTACTTTAAAAAACGGGGGTAGGGGTGGGCATTGCAGAGTCAAAAGGTTGTTGAATATTTGTGATTTTGTTAGGCCTGTCCAGATTGTCCTCCATAAAGGTTGTACCAGTTTATAGTTTCCCACCATGGATGAGAGTGCTGTTGACACCATCACCTTCACAGCAAGTCACAAGACTTCGGGATTGCCAGTCTGATTGGTGGTTTATTCGTCTGCCTGTACAGTATATAGATAATGTGTCCATTATGTGGATACTGATGCCCATCCTGCACCTTGTCATCTTATTTTTTCTGTTTTTGGTATAAGGTGTTCATATATAGCAATCACTGTGTTTATCTTTTTCATGTCCTCTTGGCACTTCCAGGTGATTAGTACTCCAAACCTAGGGGCACAAAAAAATGTAAGATGGGGCCAAATGTTATACCTAGTGTCTGCTAGTCCCCCCCTTTTTCCATCTTTTCTTTACAAGACTATTTTTTTAGAGCAGTTTTAGGTTCATAGTGAAATTGAGTGGAAAGCACAGAGCTCCCGTGTACCATCCCTGCCCACAGCACCCGCCCCCCCCACTATCAGCATCTCAGTGGTTTGTTATAATCAGTGTTATAATCAGTGTCCTGGGGGCGCCTGAGTGGCTCAAGCCCCACATCGGGCTCCCTGCTCTGTGGGAAGCCTGCTTCTCCATCTCCCACTCCCCCTGCTTGTGTTCCCTCTCTCGCTGTGTCTCTCTCTGTCAAATAAATAAATAAAATCTTTAAAAAAAAAAATAATAATCAGCGTCCTGAGACCTACAGTGACACATTGTTATCAGCCAAAGCCCATGGTTTACATTAGGGTTCACTTGGGGTGTACATTCTATGGATTTTGGCAAGTGTGTAATGACAAGCATCCACCATTAGAGTATCATACGGAATAGTTTCACCACCCTAAAAATCCTTTCACAATCACCTATTCATCCCTTCTGTCTTGTTTTTTGGATGTGAACCCAGTTCTTTCTTTGTGGAAACTTTCAGCGTTCTTAAATTAGTGTGTCTTACGTTCACTACTGTAACTCCTATTTTCTTTAAGATTTAGTAGAGCAGAGAGAGCACAAGTCGGGGGGGGAGGTGCAGAAGGAGAGGGAGAAGTAGGCTCCCCTTTGAGCAGGAAGCCCAAAGCTGAGCTGGATCCCAGGACCCCAGGACCCCAGGACCATGACCTGAGCCAAAGGCAGAGGCTTAACCCACTGAGCTACCCGGGCGCCCCTTATTTTTTTAACTTCTACACAGGCTTTTGCGAGATAGAAATAGATTTTAAATAAAATAAGCCTAATGCAAGTTTTTTTCTTATTTAAGAAGATATTAAATATATGAAGTTGCATTCATTACAATTTAAGGTTCTTGATAAGTTGAGGAAATTGTAAAAGACTGGGTGCTCTAAGTGTTGGGGTCAGAAAGTCATCTAAATAGCTTTCCAAGATTCTCAAGGGTTGCTAATCTTCCATTGAAAAGTCTCTGCATCAACTCTTAGGGGAAAACGCTAATTAATATCTGATTCCTTAGCATCTGAGATTTGGGGAGTTCCAGTTCTTAAACTGTCCTTTAACTATCTGAGAATAACAGACTTTGGGGGTCTTTTTACTCATCTGTTTATCTTTAGCTCACTAAAAGAAATTTGAACTTGGGCTAGTATCCTAGTCATTGAGAAGAGAGAAACCTTAATTTTGTTTTTAGGCAGAACGTGTGACATGCCAGAGGATGCGGACTTCCTACATTTTACAACAGCCAGGACAGTGTATTTTGGGGACCGTATTTACAAGTGTTGCATTCTTAGAAACAATTCAGTGACTGTTTGGAAAAATAATTACCTCCCTTCCCAGATGATACATATCTCTCATCTTCCCACATTGAATTCTCTCATTCTATCTTGGTTACTATGAGCATATATTTTTTTTCCTTTTAGAAGTTATCTTTTGGGGGCACCTGGGTGGCTCAGTCGTTAGGCGTCTGCCTTCGGCTTGGGTCATGATCCCAGGGTCCTTCGATGGAGCCCTGCATCGGGCTCCCTGCTGAGCGGGAAGCCTATTTCTCCCTCTCCCCCCCCCCCCCCCCCCCGCTTGTGTTTCTTCTCTCGCTGTGTCTGTCAAATAAATAAAATCTTAAAACAAAAAAGTTATCTTTTGACTTCATATATATTTTAAAGATTTTATTTATTCATTCGAGAGAGAGCATAAGCAGGGGGAGAGGGGGAAGCAGATTCCCCACTGAGCTGGGAGCCTGATGGGTGGGGTTCCATCCCAGGACCTGGGGAGATCATGACCTGAGCCTCCCAGATGCCCCATCTTTTGACTTTCAAAACTAGTATCTTTGGGATCTCTATTTTAATGTAAAAATCACAGATTCATTCTCACACAAGTCCTTTCCATCTTAAGGGTTTTTTGAAATTCTGATTTAAGGTTTTTAGAGAAACTTTTCTTTGAGCAGACTTTTTAAGAGTTAAAGGTTTTTCCCTCTAACTTAGTTTTTCAGTGGCAGAGAACATCTGGGTATGTTCCAAATGTGGTTGAGTTTATTGTATCTAAAGGTGATATTGACACTTCATAATCTCCATGTTTCTGTTTGAGGCAACTATGCAGACTTTACATAAGCACACAATGCTGCCTCTGGGCTCTGCAGCTATACTTCATTTGCAGCAGGAGGAGACCCAGCAGTATAGGGTACTGGTGAGGTCATTTGAGCTTTAAATAGTTGCTGGCTCTGGAAATAAGGACAGCATGATTTAGGGGAAAGGCCAGAACTCGATCTCAATGGCCTTAGGCACTCTGGCTTCTCTCTGCATTGGAGACAGTGATCAGGTTGCAGTAGAGGCAGCCAGCCTTTGGTATTCAGTGAATATAGGCTGCAGTCCTATGGTATGCGTGCCTGAGGCTTACAAAGGCCTCAGCGTGTTTGAAAGCCAGTCTGGGGAGTTTTTTCAGGCTATATGAAACCAAAGTTTATGGAAAGAAGTGATGTAAGGTAGCTAAGGAAATTTCAGTTTAGAAGAGAGAACAGGATGAAATGGAGATGCAATACTTGATACAGGGATATAAGCTAGCAGATGGTTATGTAAGAAATTTAGAGGCTTCTTATGCTGAGAATTAAAATGGAAAATTATTCAAGGTATTCTCAAAAGTAATTGCTCACACCTCTGTCACTTTACTGGGTCAAGAGCACTTTATCGTTTATCTGATACACTCTTACAATAACTTTATGAAAGAGGCAGAAATCTGAGTTTAACAGAAAAGAAAATCAAGGCCCAGAGAGATGAAAATTTTGCCTCAAGGTCACTTAGTAAATGGTGGGACTGGGAAAACCCATCTTCTGGGTTAGGTGAATACACATCAGAAATCAGCAGGAGTGACAGTGTGGTCTGTGGGTTGAGCAGAGGGTCTCCAAAGCCTAGAATATATAAAGAATTGGATGTATGATATGAGCTGCCTTATGCCAGAGAAGTGGTGTTTCCACAGGGGAATGGGGGTCAGGGGTCATAGAACGGAAAGCACCTCTGTCCTGGTTTCCTTCTGCTCTGAAGTCCAGTAGTACAGAAACCCTGTCTTCCCAACTGTGCCGTCAGTTTCACAAGAAGGCCATGTCTGGTAGAGGTCTTATTCTTTAGTATAATGGGAGAATCAAAAATGCATAGTAAAAGGGTAACATAAGAAACGCTGCTAATCAGTATAGGAAATATTTTGAGTATAGGGTACCTGGGTGGCTCAGTCGGTTAAGCGTCTGCCTTTGACTCAGGTTGTGATCCCAGGGTGCTGGGATCAAGCCCCACATCAGGCTCCGTGCTCAGCTTGGCATCTGCTTCTCCCTCTGCCCCTCCCCCCACTGGTGCACGCTTGCATTCTTTCTCAAATAAATAAAATCTTTAAAAAAAATTTGAGTATATGTCATTTGCTAGATACTGTGGGAATTAGTGAGCAAAGCATGATTAATTCTTTCAAAGAATGAATTGCTTGCAGTAAACTAATAAGTATGATTTGGTTTGTGTTCTGATTTAATTATCTCCTGAGAGATACTGTTTAATTTACACAACCAGTTGCACTAAGCATAACCCTTCCCACCTCCCGGGTTATGAAAGTGCCATACATACTAAATGTGAATGATTCACACACAGAAAAAAGTCTCTTGGTATCCCAACCCCCCCCCCCAAATAGTTTTGGTCTTTCACTTTGGATTATGTCTCCCTGCCCTCCCTTCACATCTATAAGTAATAACAGATGTTATATAGATGCTATGGTTGATCCACACAGGGATCAGTGAGGATTAAAGAGAGTGGCCAGTTTTAACCGGGTGGAAGGAGAGATGGGGAAGATTTCATAGAGGATGTGCATATTAACTGTTAACTTGGTTCTTGACACTTGTATAAGTATTCCGGGCAGGGGGAGAAGAACAAAGGGCAGAAGTATGAAGTTTTTGTTATACTTAACATGTTACGACTGGAGCCAAAGGTAGGAGAGGACAAGGTGAGAGAAGTATCTAGTCCTTCTGAAATAGTTGATAAACTGGGATTCTTGATGTTGTGGTTTAGCCACTGACTTAGTATACACTAGTTTAGATAGAATAGCCAGACAGACAAAAATGTGCTGTCTGATTAGGAATAAAAAATAAGCTCTAGCCTCCTTGTAGAAGTTTCTTTTTTATGTGGTGGACAGTAGTATATGGCTCTGATACGACAGGCATGCAGTAACAAATTAAGTGAATGTAGTGTTATTGACTCGATTTAATTTTTTTGTTATAAGCAGTTTTTTGGTAGTCATAAAAATATAGATCATTGGTGTGACGTTGCTTTAGTTTCCTCAGGGTGGTTAATCATTGGGATGATGAAGATTGAAACTTAGAAATGTCCGTATTGAAAGAAGCATTAATTGCTGTGGCCACTTCAGCTTAGAAGTACCTTGCTCATCTCTGCATTCTTTTGTATCGCTGATAGTGTTCGGAGTGCAACAAATGTGTTCTCACAGTTGCTAACATATCTCAGTGTTCAGACTCAGTCCCGGGCCCCCAGTTTTGACTTCCCTTCCTGAGGTTTGTAATTCATATAGTCTTAACCCAAGAGCAGAAAAGCCACCTCCTGTCTCAAAAGGCAACTTGAATTTGACTTCTGAATATTCTCACTGAAAAGGGATGGAACTGAGTAGACAGGACAAGGTTGGAAGGAAAGTGTCAGTTTGATTGCCAAAAAAACTGTTGAGGTATCTAACAGCCATCTGTGCTTAAAATCCCCAGGATTGGTATATATGTAATGTTACAGGAGAGAACTATTGACCTTTTGCAATTTAGATCCAAATTTGGTTTGTCATCTAAGAGCTCACCTTGATAGATCTTCAATGAAACAGCTATGTGAAAACTATGTGTCCTTTTCTAGGGAAGAAGCAGGGGTTCAGGCACCACTGATCCAGCTGCAGTGTTTTCCTTGTTTGTCATTCGTTCCAGCTGTCCCCCTTCCGCACACCTACACAGTCTCACCACTCTGTCCATCGCTTTAGTCACCTGGTGGATATGTTAGTGTTGTAGTGGCATAAAGATGTGGTCGACCCAAGCAACATCATCTGGACCATAACTATTCTTCATTCTCTCCTCCTCATAGGTGACAGAACTGAATGAGCCACTGTCCAATGAAGAGAGAAACCTCCTGTCTGTGGCCTACAAGAATGTTGTTGGGGCACGCCGTTCTTCCTGGAGGGTCATTAGTAGCATTGAGCAGAAGACATCTGCGGATGGCAATGAGAAGAAGATTGAGATGGTCCGTGCTTACCGTGAAAAAATCGAGAAGGAGCTGGAAGCGGTATGTCAGGATGTGCTGAGCCTGCTGGATAACTACCTGATCAAGAATTGCAGTGAGACCCAGTACGAGAGCAAAGTGTTTTACCTGAAGATGAAAGGGGACTATTATCGCTACCTGGCTGAAGTCGCCACTGGAGAGAAGAGGGCGACCGTCGTGGAGTCCTCTGAGAAGGCCTATAGCGAAGCCCACGAGATCAGCAAGGAGCACATGCAGCCTACTCACCCCATTAGATTAGGCCTGGCTCTTAACTACTCCGTTTTCTACTACGAGATCCAGAATGCCCCAGAGCAAGCCTGCCACTTGGCCAAGACCGCCTTCGATGACGCCATTGCTGAGCTCGACACTCTGAACGAGGACTCCTACAAGGACTCCACTCTCATCATGCAGCTCCTCCGCGACAACCTAACGCTCTGGACAAGCGATCAGCAAGACGACGACGGCGGCGAAGGCAACAATTAAGGCCCCCAGGTGGACTGGCAGCGCCCGCTGATGCTACTACTGCAGTCTTTATTTTTTCCCATGAGCTGGGGGTCGGGTGGGGGAGGGAAAGGGAGGGACGACCTTCCTAGGGAGAAGCCCACGACCTGTCCTGTCTTTGATTGCCTCTTTTGACATTTTTGCCAAAATACCACTAGTGGAAAGTCAGGCTAGCTGTGCTGGTATTGGAATAGCAGCCTCACACTGGCGTATGGACTGTTCTGTAGATGAATGCAGGTGGAGCTGTCTGTCTTTAATCTAACTTATTGCTAGAGAATAGGGTTTTAAGACGAAAAGAAAACTGAAACGGGATGGCCCTCATTCAGTAAGTTCTGTGGTTCCAGTAAGGATTTGTATATACATACGCTCTTGTCCTACGTTTTGGGTACTTTCTATCTCATCTGTTCTAGCTGTGCGTTTTTTTTTCAGGGTGTACTCGACCAGCCATGGACTAGTTTAAATCCCACACTGACAGACTTGGCACATAAGGTGTGTTTATCCTTATGGTTTAGGCCTTGCCAGTTTCCTGAAGTCTCGGATTAGCTGACAGTATTAACACTAAATTGCAGTTTACAGTATTTCTACATTACAGCCATATGTAACATCAAGCCATTGATTGTGTATTTTTCTTTGCTAGTTATTTTGGCTTTACATCCTTAGCCTTATCCAGGTTGGTTTTGCTGTTCGCTGTCTCCTAGGCCGAAAGGCTTGCCTGAGGAGAATTCAAAGCTACTTTAGGTTTTGGTTAATAGGTGCTTGGCAGGTGGCTGTGGGATTTTTGTCCTTTCCTCTTAACTCAAATCCACCACAAAAATGATTAATCACTTTAATAGAAACGTTAAACACCACAAAAATAGAGAAAATTCAGGTCTGTATGTCATTTATTGTGTTGATATTTTCAGAGAACTCCTGATTTTTAAGCTGCCACAGCTCCTTCCTCAGGGATCACGCTGCCATCACTCTTCACTTGAGTGTTCCCCACTGGACCTTCTGCTGGTGGCTCTTGGGAGGGTGGAGACGCTGTTGAGCTAGAGAAGCTGGGCAGTCATCTTGAGGAAGTTTGTGGTGCAGTGTGTGGAAATTCAGGTGCTAGAAGCTTACTGGTAGAAAAATCCAAAGGAAGAGCTCTTCTATTCATAAGCATTCTGTCCAATTTTGGGAGCCTCGTAAGTATGTCCGTTTTTCCTCCCCAAAAACACTCCTTCCCCAAGCAGTTGTTGTCGGAAGATGAACTAAAGTCATTCTCAGATAATAAATCACTCCTATTTGACCAAGATTTTTTCTAAATATATATTTTTTTTTAATGAAAGCATTGAAGCGGGAGAGTCCTTTCTCTCTTGTACAGTTGACACACGCTCTGGAATCGAAGAAAACTACATTGCTGTTTCCACAAATCTGTTCTCAGTTAGCCTTAGGTCCTTCATTCTCATTTTGGAAAAATCTGTCTGAAAACATGACCTGTTGAGTGTGTGTTCAGCCTTTTTTACAAGATCAGAAACGGTATGAACTCCCGAGATCTAGGTAATGACGCCAGACTTGTTTTGTCTGTTCCTTTGGTTTTTTTAGTCAAGGAGAGGTATGAGTAGTAATTGAGGAGACACTTGACAGTTGCTTTTGCTGTTTACCAAAATTGAACTTAGAGTTGGGAAATGAAGATGTTTGACAGGATCCAGGTGACAGTGAAGAACAGAACGGTGATGCCCTGTAGCATGGCACAGTTTACCCAGCGTGACTTTCCTTAGAAGGTTCCTTCCATACGCTAGAGCAAAAGTCCCAGTTAACTGAACCCTAGCAGAACTAGAAGAGAGCTGTACAGCTTTATGTGCCATCACCGGGGCCTAAAGTCAATGCCATGGATGGGAAATGACTTGGGGGGAGGGGGGGTAGGTGGGGCTTTCCTTAACTTATCTTCATGTCCAGTGAGCAGTGTTGTGTCCTTCCTTGTAGCCTTTGGAAATGATTTACTGGAATTACAAAACCTATTTTTTCTTTTAAATTTCAGCTTTGGCTCTGGCTGCTTTTTAGAATAATGCAAGATGCAGTTATACCTGAGGGCTAAAAATGAAGAGGGAATGGGAGACTTGATATTTAAGCAGCTTGAATGGTTTCTTTTCTTTTCTTTATTTTTAAAGAAATGCACTTGCCTCTGATACTGTCTCTCCAGTGAAATGATCACTCCTCCATTACTCTATTGATACAATATTGTGCATGCTAGTGTTGTATTTCTATACAGTAGCTTGAAATTTATTAACTTATACTGTAGGTGTTATGTATTCCTATGACAAAAAAAAAATTAAGTCTTCAAATTTTTTAAAGTTTTTTTTAATTTAATTTTTTCCTTTTGGGGGTACAGTTTGCTCTACCAAATAGTGATCGTAACAAATTGATCTGTTTTGGATGTTGCTATAGTGACATGCAGTTATATATTTTGTTTTTTGGGTGGGGGGGGGAAGCAAAAGAAAACACCAGTGTTAGCTTAATCTTAATGTCTGGTGTTTGTCATGGTGAAATTATAACTATTACAGTGTAGGAGAACAATGAATATGTTCTCTGAATGAGCCTTTGTGCTTTTTGTCATGTTATGCAGTGAACTATTTTTAAGGTCTAATCAGTGATTATTTTTCCAACTCCGTGTTTCTCTAAGGAATTATTTCACACACGGACCATTCTTAGCAGTTTTCCTCAGTGATGGAATATCATGAATGTGAGTCATTATGTAGCTGTCGTACATTGAGCAAATAAACTTACAGATCTGATGTCAGTGCTACTTAGTTTTATTTAAATGACTTTAATTTCCCTTTGCTTTCCAAGGGTTGGTTGGACTGGGGGCAAGGGACAACACTGTCTTGGAAAGTGTTTATAGCTGGGAGTCAGACCTGTGTTTTCTGACCTTGAAAAATCATTGCACCTTTTGGGCCTCCATTGTTGCTCCTACAGGATGAGCATGTTCAGATAGATCTCTAAAGGCCTTTCAGGGGGTATGATTTGTGAGAAGCACAGATCTGAGTTTGAATTATGGCTCCTTTTGATCCTTGGGCAAATTCTGAAACTTCTGAGCTTTGGGGTGTAGCTCTAAATGGAAACTGGGTCACGTGCCTGGTTCGGTCTCCCAGTGAGGCACCCAGTATTGTTGGAGATCTCAGTAAGTCTTAGTTGAGGTGGTTCTTTGTGCTGAAAATGTTCATAAATAAATGGTCTTACGTCTAGTCCCTCTGAGGTGCTTGGCAGCCTCAGTTGGTATGGCCTGAGCTCTCAGTAGCGTTGCTGTTGCTGGTGGCAGCTGTCAGAATGCACCCCCCACGTGAATCACGTCCCTGGGTGTGGGGGTGTTCTGCCTTGATCACTGTGGGGAGGGATATTTGTCTATAGGAAGGAAGAATGCCAAGGCAAAGGCTTTCCTCCATCAGCTTGGGTGTGCTCCAGCAAAGGGGTGGGGGGGTGCGGGGTATTTGAAAGAGGGTGGCTTTTTAATTTTGGGGGTAATCGGAATTCACACTGTAGGAATAATGATATGTGCGAACCAAGTTTTTGCCGTGTACTGGATGAATTCACCTGTGTTGGCTCATTTGTCACTCAGAACCACCCTGGGTGCTGCCACGGGTACAGCTGTGGATACAGAAGCGGCGGATGTGCCTGAGTTCCCACGATGTCAGAGCCCCAGGCCTGGGCCGTCCTGGGCCCTCCTGAGCCTTGCCTACAAATACCAGGCTGCTTCTGCTCAGCTAGGAGACTAAGAAACTGAGTGGCAGCCAGCCACTGTTCACGTGGTGACAGCTCTTTCAGTGTGGGAGTTACTGAGGGTAGAGAGACGATCAGGACAGTGCACACGCGGGCAACATCAGAGCAGTCATGTAACAGGCTCACCAGAGCTCAGCAGAAAGAAGGGGTGGCTCCTGGAATCTGACAGAAGACTGGAAATTGCCCAGAGTACTTCCTCGTACACTTCAATTTCTCTTAAGATAAAATGCTCTGTTGCTGCATTTCTATCCAGTTTGGGAGAGTTCCCCTTAATGCAGTGGTTCTCAAACTTTACAGGACCCCTTCACACAACTCTGTAAGAGCTTTCGGTTATGGGGGGATGTATCAAAAACCAGAAATTAAAAATACTCATTTGTTTAAAAATCAATAGAAACCCATTACATGTTGAGATAAGTAACAGTTTTAGGGCGCCTGGGTGGCTTAGTACGTTAAGCGTCCCAACTCTTTTTTTTTTTTTTTTTAAGATTTTATTTATTTATTTTGACAGAGACACAGCGAGAGAGGGAACACAAGCAGGGGGAGTGGGAGAGGGAGAAGCAGGCTTCCCACGGAGCAGGGAGCCCGATGCGGGGCTCGATCCCAGGACTCTGGGATCATGACCAGAGCCGAAGGCAGACGCTTAACAACTGAGCCACCCAGGCGCCCCGCGTCCCAGCTCTTGATTTCAGTTCAGGCCATGATCTCAGGGTTGTGAGCCCCACATCGTGCTCCACGTTGGGCATGGGGCCTGCTTAGGATTCTCTCTGCCCCTCACCCCCCAAAAAATATCAAGAAAAGTAATTGTGTGTGGTTCCCCCCCCCCAAAAAAAAGGGAAGGGGAGCATTGTTTTACAGTTTTGCTGATCTCTTGGTAGAGGTCAGCTATTGCTCTCAATCTGTTAGTGTTTTTTGAGCTGAAGTATTTGGAAAGAAAAAAAACCCGGCATCACAAGGATAAGTAGTCGGAGATGGATGGCCCTAAAGAGTTAAAGTTCGAATTCAGAAAACGCATGATGCCCCATGTTAGGCACCAGTGATCGTGGTCCTCCTCTTAAGTGCACTCCAGAACGTAAAGCTGTAACTGGTAGTGGGAAGCAGTTAAACAGTGGGTGATGGGGGAGGAGAGCATTTATAAAGGACTGGATCCCCTTAGCTTGGGCCATCCATAGAGCAGAATTCTCCATTCCAAGAACTTGGAGGGTGGGGCGGAAGGGTTGTCCAATGAGATTCAGTGGCAGGGGACTTTCAGTGTAGCAAGTAAGTTGCTGTTCGGGGCCCTAGTTTCCCTCCACTCTATTTATGTGTAATTACCACATGCATTGGCCTCTGTGTTGGTCAGCTGAAACTGCATGTTGACTCACACAGGCTGATCTGAGTGGCTAAGAATGGCAGCTGCCTCCTCCTGGGTGTACAGTTGTCAAAGCAAGCTTGGAGAAAAAAAACTGCTGAAAACTAGCTGGGTAACACTTCTGTGATTCTAGGAGTGACATTAAGTGGTAACCCAGCCTAATCAGAGCATTGAAATGTGGTCTGCCAGCTTGCTAATTAGCCTGCTGGTGTGAATTTTCCAATTCTGGTACGGATCAGGATAAATGGTTGAATCTGAACAGCCACAAACTCTAGCTCTAATTAACCAGATACCTGTGGTTGGTAGACCGTGGGGCGAGAGTCTTTAATACCAGGTCAGGTTTGTTGGTATCTCATGTTCATGCTTTATCCACACCTGGCAAGACAAATGGGTCAGGATTTCCCAATTTTAGTAATGCTCTCAGATGGCACTCAGTTAAACCCCTGTGGGAGAGGAAAGTCAGGAATTTGGGGAACATGATAAGGTTTTTTTGGTTTATATTTCAGTAGGTAGTGCAGTCTAAAACAGATTTTTGTACTGCCTTCGAGCTAAGAATGTATTTCACATTTTGAAAGGGTTGGAAAGGGAAAAAAGTGCAAAGGGACAGTATGTTGCCCACGAAACTTAAAAGTGTCTACCATCTGGCCAGTAGTCTAGTGACCCCTGGTTTATCAGTAACTCATTCTCCCATATCTGTTTTCAAACCGCCCATTTCCCCTTCCCAGAAGTAACCACTCTTCTCTATTTTTTATCTGGCTCAGACTTGACTCTGGCTTTGAGATGGAAGGGTTTCTGCTGCTTTTGAGCAATAAGTGACCTTTGGTCCATAAAAGGTTTTGCCTTGTGATTCTAAATACGGTTAATCGAAATTTGGTGATCCGGGGAAAGTACCTCTTGAATTAGATTTAACCCTGTTTAAAGGGTAGCTCGGTGATCGTGGGTGGGTGGGGCATTTTACCCCCAACATTTTTTTGTTGTTTACAGATTTTATTTATTTGACAGAGAGAGACACAGCGAGAGAAAGAACACAAGCAGGGGGAGTGGGAGAGGGAGAAGCAGGCTTCCCGAGGAACAGGGAGCCCGATGCGGGGCTCCATCCCAGGACCCTGGGATCATGACCTGAGCCGAAGGCAGATGCTTAACCGACTGAGCCACCCAGGTGCCCCACCCCCAACATTTTATTTTGAGAAATTTCAAACACAAAAGCTGAAAAGAATGGTACAGTGATAACCAAATACTATTGGTACAGCAGTTAACAATTTTTCGTATTTATATTTCTATCTATCTTGTGGAACCTTGAAATGACATTTACTCTATTCCTATTTCTCTTAAAAATAACGATGTTCTCTCACATAAACACCTCATTATCATCGCACCTAAGGAAATCAACAATCCCCTAATGTCAGCCCATATTCAAATTTCCCTAAGTTGGCCCCAGGATGCCTTTGAAAGCTCTAACCACCCCTCCCCACCACCAACTCGGATCTAATTAATTCATTCTAATTTCATTATTAGGTTTCTTTAGCCTCTATTCCTTCCACCTCTTTTCTTTATGATAATGACTTTTTCAAGAAACCAGGCATCTTCAAGAGATGGGTTTTTTTTTTAAGATTTTATTTATTTTTTTTGTTTGTTTTTGTTTTTAAAGATTTTATTTATTTATTCATGAGAGACAGAGAGAGAGAGAGAGAGAGGCAGAGGGAGAAGCAGGCTCCCAAGGAGCAGGGAGCCCGATGCGGGACTCGATCCCAGGATCCTGGGATCATGACCTGAGCCGAAGGCAGACGCTTAACCATCTGAGCCACCCAGGCGCCCTTAAGATTTTATTTTTAGGTAATCTCTACACCCAGCGTGGCACTTGAATTTACAACTCCGAGATCAAGAGTCGAGCACACAACCAACAGCCAGCCAGGCGCCTGCAAGAGATGGTCTTATAGAATGTCCCACGTTCTGGGTTTGTCCAGTTGTTTCCTCCTGTGTCACTTAATTTGTTCCCATCCCTGTTGGGGCACATTTTTGTCTTGGGTAAGGCTTACACTTTGCCCCTCCATCCAGTCTTTTCAGTGGTTTATGTGGAACTGAATTTGAATTGAATGGGAGCCTCCTGGTTCTCTACCGGGAATCAGGTGATCTTAAGCAGTAGTCAGCACCTGGGCCTGTTACCTGAGCCCATGAGGACTAAGCTGAAGGACAAGCTAGAGGGAGTGAGTGCCTGCCACCCACGGGAACCAAATGTTTTCTGAGTCTTCTCAGCTAGGATGTTTTGCCTCCTAACCCTCTCCTGCCTCCCCCGGATGGAGAAAGTGTTAGGTAGGTGCCCAGTCATTACTTGCTTTGACATAGCAAGCCAACACATGCACCCCACATGGTGAGTCCTGGTGGTCTACCGCAGTTCTGCCCCTATGCCTGGGGAAGGTGGTGAAATGGTATAGTCCGCCATGTTCCCAGGAGTTCTCAGGGACAGGCAGGCATGTCTGAGAGGCTGCCTTCATACGGAATCTACATCAGGAGAAAGAATCTCGACTTGGTTTAACACAATCTTGGTATAACTGGTTCTTCCCACAGTGATGGACAAGTTCCCCCTACTTACTGACTCTTAGGGACCAAAAAGGTAATCAAACCCTCTTTTTCACTTACCTGAAGCTAGATTTTAGGGGTGGGGTTTTGAAGGCTGGTGGGTTCCTTAAAGCCTGGTGGAAAATTCATTTTGGGTTCCATTGGGTTTGTTAACAAAGCCTTCTGAAGAAGGTCCTTGCCTCCCCAAATACGGAGGTATAATGTTATGGTTTACAGGCGTTTTTGCCTTCTCCATTAGGAACCTGCTCAGTTTTTTGTGGGTTTTTTTTTTTAAGATTTTATTTATTTGACAGAGAGCGAAAGGGGGAACACAAGCAGGGGGGGATGGGAGAGGGAGAAGCAGGCTTCCCGCGGAGCAGGGAGCCCGATGCGGGGCTCCATCCCAGGACCGTGGGATCATGACCTGAGCAGAAGGCAGACGCTTAAGGACTGAGCCACCCAGGCGCCCCGGAACCTGCTCAGTTTTAAAGACATTTCTTTTGGGGAGTGTTGTGGTCTCTCCGTGATGGGTTCTAGGTTGCAGAGGATTGGGTAGTGGACAGATTTAAGAGTGAAACCTATTCTCTTGCCCTAAATTAGGAGATTGCATTAGAAATAGAGACAAGATAGATTTAGGGAATAATGGCTAGGTAACCGGTATAAAGGATGAGCAGCTTATGGCTGACTGCAAGCATTTTTGGGCGAGTCCCTTTCCATGTAATCTCCCTAAATTCTGTCCAAAATCAAACAGCTACTACATCCCACTGCTGAGCAAAAGGGGCAATTGCTCCCCGAAATGCAGAACTAAAACAGCCTTGGTGATCCCTCACGACTCCCCCCGCCCCCCAAAATGCACCAGCGACGACTGGTCAGGCCGCTCCTGTACCATTACCAGCGGTACCAAATGGCTTGCTGGGCCCTGGAGTTGGGAGTGGGGGGTTTCCCCGCATCCACCTGGGCCCAGGCCCCGCCTAGGCACTGTCCCCTGCAGGGCGCCGCCCGGCTCTGCGGCTGGCCAGCATACACGGAGCCCTACCCGGCCCCGGTCCCCGGGTTTCCGCCCGGTTCTGCTTCCTGCCAGCCTCTGGGCCTCCTCCGCGCCAATCCACGTGGTAGCCCCGTCCACGGGCTTCTCTCGGGTCACTTCCCATCCCAAACACCTGAGCCCTGCAGGCTTCAGTTCCGCGCGGGCACAGGGGCGAGGCCACGTTGAGTGAGCCGCACGGCCCTACGCGCACGCCCGCGCCCCACAGGTGCTCGCCCCCACGGTCCCGCCACGGGACTACGGACGAGCCAGCGCTCTGAAGCGCTGGGGGCTCTCAGGAGCCTGAATCGCTAAGGTTCCGGGACCGGTCAAACCCCCGGATATGAGCTGGGCGGGACGCGGCCCGCCTTCAATCTCGGGCAGTGGCGAGAGCCAATCACAGGCCAGTCTGTCCCGCTCTTCCAATGGTCGGCCTGTTGCTAGCGCTGCGCCAGGATCTGCCTGTGCAGTTGCCCAGGTCCGATTGGCTCCCACCGCGGGGCTCCCTTTCCGCACTCCCCCAGCCCGCCTCCGCTCTCGTGCGCAGTTGTCTCGCAGAGTAGTGCGGGACGGGATATGCGGGGTATAAGAATGCCGTCTGGCCCGTTGGTCGCGTCTCCGGGCGCTGTCCGTCGCTGTGGTCGGTGGCAGGAGCGCGCGGCGGGGGGAGGAGGGGTGGGGACAGGGCCTCAGACTCCAGCTTTCCCCCTGACCCCGTGCCTGCCACTCAGTTTCTGAAGAGCCGGTACAACCGCAAATGCCCTGAGCAGGTTTGCTATGCTTTCTTACCTGCGCAGCCCTCGCCCTGGCACCAGCCCTGGGGGCTACATTTACCCCACATTGCAGAGGAGGAAGCCGGGCCTCAGTACAGCCTGCGCGACCCTCACAGCAGTCGGAAGGGCTCAGGGCGGGTGGCGACTTGGGTCTGTCACACCCTGGCGCCATGGCGCCATAACCTGGATGCACCGAAGCCCCCTGCCTCTTTTGGCATTCAAGCCTTCTCCAGCCTCACCTGCCGCGTGTCACAGCCCTGTCCTCCTGAGCGAGGGCTGGTTCCACCCCTGAAGGCCTTCTCTCCCCCCCACACGCCTCCCGACTTGGAACTGATGGTAGCGGCCCAGGGCCAGCCCCAGAATCAGACGGCAGAAATGTTAGGGAGCGCGTGCACCCCAATCTCTGCCCTAAACAGCTCCCCACATAGAGCTAGTACGACCTGAGGGCCCGGGAGGGGAGACGGGTAGGTCAGCTTCAGCGTGGCTAGCTACTGTTTACAAAGGTGAAATGTCTGTCCCTCAGCAATGTCTGTCCTGTTCCAAATGAAAGGGCCGTCGGTGGCAGAAAGCTCAGGATTTGAATTCCAACCCTACCACGTCCTAGTTGTGTGGTGTAACCTCTCAAGTTCCTTAGCCTTTCAGACGGACGGTTTCCCAGTTTCTGTATCTGTAAAATGGGACTAATACAATCTACCTCATAAAAATGCCTAGCATGGGGGCCCCTGGGTGGCTCAGATGGTTAAGCGTCTGCCTTTGGCTCAGGTCATGATCCCGGGGTCCTGGGATCGAGTCCCACATCGGGCTCCCTGCTCCTTGGGAGCCTGCTTCTCCCTCTGCCTCTCTCTGTCTCTCATGAATAAATAAATAAAATCTTAAAAAAAAAAAAAAAGTGCCTAGCATGACTGGGTGTTCAGTGTGTGGTTCAGGCTCTGTTTCAGAGACTTCACTTTGCAGAGGAAGAAACCAAGACTTTGTAACTTGCTCAAGGTCCTATACAGTTAGTAAGTGGCCCAATGAAGATTTGAACCTAGGCAGTTTTGACCAGTGACAGAAAGCATAACCACAAGCCTCTGCTGCCTCTCAGTGGCATTCGGTTGCTGTGAGGATTTCATAAGCTAAGGAGTGATTGGCAGCTAGCAGGTGCCCAGTACATGCCAGTTGGGATAAGTAACAGAAACAGTGGTGAACACCTATGCAGCAGGGCAGAGCAGGGGCTCTGATTCCAGGCCTTGGCTGCCAGACCCTGCAAAGGCAGAGGCAGGGGTGGCAGCCGAGGGAGTGAACTGGGTCCCCCAGATGAGATCTTCTGGGAGGCTTGAGGGTTCTCAGAGAGTGAGGTCCAGAACAGAGAACAGGGCCAAAGGTATGGAAGGTGCAGGGCTCAGGGTGTCAGTGTTTTCCAAGACGGGGTCTCCTGACCCATTTCTGCTCGGGGCCTGGCAGGACCTAGAACCTGGGCAGAGATTCCTGAAGGTTCTGGGGTAGGCAGTGTTAGATATCTGAGTGTCTCTGGGAGAGCACCAGGGGGCAGTCATTTACTGTCCTGTCTGGGCCTGGGGGAGGGGAGGGGAAGATGGGGACACCCAGCCCCAGGGAGGCATGCTGGGGGCAGTCAGGGCCTGTCTTGGCACTGCTCCATCCCCCTTGCATGGGGCCTAGGCTAGGCTTTTTTTCTAAATTTGACCAGTACTGCCCAAGGTCTGAGCTGGCAGGGCCTGCAGCCTGCTTGGTGGGGATTGGTTTCTCCTCCAGAACCTCTCCGAAGGAGGGCCTTGGAACACCAGGACCCCTGCTGAAGGATTGGCCTGTGGGGACACTCCCAGGGTTCAAGGCTTTCAGGCTGGTCGGGCCTAGAGAAGCGGGTCTTCAGAATCTTCAGCAGGCCCACTGAGGGGATTATAAAAGAATAGCTTACCTACCAGGGCTCAGAGAGAGGGGGGTGGATTTCAGAGGGGGAGGGGAGCTCAAATGAGGGAGAGGTATAGTGATGGGAGGTGGAAGTTCAGTGAAAATGGAAGAACTCTGGGATGCCTGGGTGGCTCAGTCGGTTGAGCGTCCGACTCTTGGTTTTGGCTTAGGTCATGATCTCATGGGTGGTGGGATTGAGCCCCATGATGGGCTCTGCATTCTGCACAGTCTGCTTGGGTTTCTCTCCCTTTGCCCCTCCCTCCTCTCTCTCTCTAAATTTAATCATAAAAAAAAAAAGATGGGAGGGAGATGCCTGGGTGGCTCAGTTGGTTAAGGGTCTGCCTTCGGCTCAGGTCATGATCCCAGGGTCCTGGGATCGAGCCCCATGTCAGGCTCCCTGCTCAGCAGGGGATCTGCTTCTCCCTTTCCCTCTGCCTACCACTCCCCCTGCTTGTGAGCTCCCTCTCTCTGTCTCTTAATAAATAAATAAATAAAATCTTAAACAAAATAGTTCTAGAAAAAGAAAATGGGAGAACTCTGAGAAAGGGGGGTGGTCATTGAAAAAGCTTGGGGTTGGGGAGGGATGCAGTGAGGAGTGGGTCTGAGTAAGGGGGTGCAATCAGAGAGGAATTGGGAAGACCAACCAGGGTGGTGGGAGATCAGAAGGGTCTTGGAGAGGGCTGAGAGAGGGTGGGAGAACTCAGAGAGGGAGGGGGCTTAGGGGAGAAGGCTCAGTGACCTCTGTGGTCATTCATTCACCTAAATAAGTCCTCAATTACCCTGTCCCATTATCCTGCCAGCCTGAGCACATAGACTCAGTAACCATCCTGGAGGGAGTTCCAGAGAAACTTGCAACCCATCTTGGGGGGTGGGGGCGGAATGATGTGAGAAGGAAAGGTTTACCCAGACCTGCCTTGGGGTCAGGGCCAAGCCTGAAAGCCTTCCCCATGCCAGGCCCTTCTTGGTCCTGAAGAGAGCTATCCTTATATCCTTGGACACCCTTGGGACTTTGGCCTTCCTACCATTGTTAGGAGACTCTGGGCAGCTGCCAGTCTTCATGATTCTCCCTTGATTCCCATCCCGCAGAGGGCTGACAACACAGACAGCCAAGGTAGGAGAGGGGCCTTAGAGGTCATCAAGACCCCAAAATGGAAACTGAGCCCACACAGGGTGGACCCCAGACCATACCTCTAACAGGGACAGAGCTGGCCTCAGCCCAGTGCTTTTTCCTGAACACAGAGCTGCTTCTGCCACCTCAATCTTTTCTTTAATCCAAGCCTTTCTGGAAGGTTCTGGCCTGTTCAGCCCAGGGGAGGGAGTGGGGATAGACTTTCTTCCTCTGAGGCAGCACCTGGACCACTGGTGCCACATCTTGATCCAAACACTGCCACCATAGTTTGGACAGGGTGGTGTACCAGGCTGGTACATGTGCTAGGCTGGAAGGAAGGGTGGAGGGGGTCATTATGCTGCAGAGACTCCTCACAGGGCTGGTGGGTTTTCCCCCGGGGTCCCCAGACATGACCTTCTCTCTCTGGATGTTGGGAACCTTGGCTGGGCCCTTGGCTTTCCCTTGCCCTCAGCCTGCCCTTCAGAAGAGATGGAGGTGGCTGGCTGGCCAGTGAGGCTCTTCCGCCCTCCATGCTCCTACATGAAGCCACCCAGCGCTTCTGTTATTGATCTGGAGCTATTCCTCTTCACTAAGCCTGGGATTCCTGGCATTTTTCATGCTGCCAGTTCTCCCACCACAAGGAGTGGTGGGCAGAGTTGTCTCCTAAGAAGCCCATGAGAACATGGCTCATCCTTGGGATAGAGAGTGAGGTGCACACAGTGAGGTCCAAAGCCGCCTGGCCAGGTGGAAGAGGTGGGGAAGACCCAGAGCCCTTAGCTAAGAGGATTGTGGTGGGGATGGAGATATTTTCCACTCATGTGTGGGTCTCCCCCCCTCCATGGAACCCTGTGCTCCTCAGGGCTGGCACACAGGGGCATTGTTTGGTGGACAGACAGTACGGATTTTGGGGTGGGGGCACATGCTTGGCCTCTTCCATATTCCCTGGGGTCACTTTCCTGTTCCTGGGAGGGCAGCATGAGGGTGGGTCTGAGCTGCCAGGCCCAGACCCTACTTCCCTGGGTCTGAGCTGCCAGGCCCAGTGCCAGTTCCTGGCTAAGACCAGCCTAGGCTTGCCCTCACCTGTGCAGCTTCCTCCCTACTTTGGTCCTGAGCTGGCAGCTTATTGCTGCTATGCAAGTCTGGGCAGAGGCCAAGCTCTGAGCTCAAGGGTTATCCCAAATCCCCAGGTCCCCACTGTGTGCATGGCGGGGGAGGGGTGGTATGCAAGGGGGGAGGTGTAGGGGAGTCCAGGGTAAAGCAAGCAGATAGGACCCTCACCAGCCTGATCCCTGCCCAGTCTTAGGTTCTGCTAGGGTTGAATAGTGCGTGGGTGGCTGCCAGTAGACCAGGGGGTCTGGGCTGTCTGTTGACCCCATGGCCAGTCCCTGGGCAGGGCTCCTGTCCTGCCTGACCCTCCTCTCCTTTCTTTGCTTGGTTGCCCCTGCCTCCATCACGAAGGTGCTCTGACCATATGCCCGTTGGACCCAGCACTAGGGTCCTCTGCAGCCACTGTCCGGGCAGCTTTTCTTCCCACCCCACCCTCTCCCTGGAGCAGTCTGTGCCTGACAAACCCTGGGTTGATTCTGTAGCAGGGAAGATGATGCTACTGGGAAACAATTCACTCCCCTAGCAGCAGAGGCGTGGGGTCTGCCCAACCTTGCAGAGACTGAGGTCAGCAAGCCTAGGCAGGGAGCCATGAGAGTCCAGGGCTCAGGGCCTCAGCAGATCCCTTTCTTCCCTTGCCCGCTGTACCCCCACATCCCAATCTGTCACCCCATACCACAGAGCCTGCTACTGCTACATCCTGGCACCTGGCATCCTTTCCCCCTCCCCCTGGCAGGACCCCTGCCCACTACACCTCAGCAGCACATTGTCCCCTGCGTCTTGACTGGTTCCTCCCAACCACTCTCCTCTAAGATCTGGACCCTTGTTTCTAAAGCAGGGATGCTTAAACCTCTCTGGTAGCCTGCATTTAGTGTGGCCTACAGTGCCCACCCCCACCAAGACTGGTCCCACCCACCTCCCTCACTGGCCCTCTTGCTCTCCTTCCTCCAGCCTGACTGTGCCAGCCTGCCAGCCCTGGCCCATACCATTGCCACTTGCCTATCCAAGGGTCGCTTCTGGAAATCCCTTTTTCCCATTCCACTAAGACCCAACAGGATGTCCCGCCCCCTTGCTAATGGCATAATGCTGCTTGTCATTGAGCTGTTTCCTCCATTTGGCCCCTTGAGCAGGGACTTGGACTGACTGGCTGGGTCCTGGGCCCAGAGGAAGTGCCAACAGGGGGGCAGATTTCACAACTAGGAGGGAGAGAGAAAAGGAGAGACCCAGGGATGTAGGCCTGGAACTGAGGATGGCTTGTGCACTGCACAGATCCTTAGGGAAGCTGCAGCTGGTGAGGGGTGACTGGCAGCCACAGGGACTTGAGGCCTTAGTCATCAGCCTGGAGCACAGAGCATTGCCCCTCAGACACCTTCAGCTGAGCAGAGGGGCCCCGATGCTAGCATTCACTGAATCAAGGCCAATATCTTGAGTCTGCATACTTGAAGGACATCAGAGGCCTCTAGACAGGGACCCACTGAAAATCAGGGAAAGGCCTGGAGAAGCTTGGAAATGTTCCTGCCCCACAGCAGCAGTCAGGGACTCCCCAGGTGTCCCCGTGCCAAGTGCCAGCCTGTCCCAGGGGAGACCCGCAGGCCTGAGCCAGCCAGCCCTATTCACTCTGCCCAGAGGCCCTGCCCCACACCCCACCTCTGAGTGGAGCTCTGGGCCTAGGGCCGGCCCAGCCTCAGACTCCCCTCCTGTCTCTGCCCCCACGGTGGCCAGCCAGGCTACAGTTCATCTCCTACTTTAGTTTTCCTTGGAAATTGGGCTCTGTTTCCTTTGCAGGGATGGAATTCTTCCCCTCTCACCTACCCTGTGCCCAGCTGTGTCCCAAATAATGGCCTGAGCCCCCAAGATCTCAAAGCTGTTATCCTTGGACTCACTCCTGTGATAGGCACCCCCTGAGGGCTGACTCCTACCTGCTCCAGGCCTGGACTCTGCATCTGAGACCGCTGGCAGCTCCCTCCAGGTCATTTGCAGCCTGACCCCCTGTGAGCAGCCTTGGACCCCAGACTCAGCTGCATCCCTGTCCTCCTTCTGTGGCCCCACCAAGCCTCTTTCAGAAGCACTTCAAGCTTGCCGTGTGGAACACTTCTACACCGACCCCCCAGCCTTCCTGGGTGAGCTAACCTGCCCTCCCCTGCCTGTGGCCACACTGATGTCCCTCCACCCCTCCAGGACTAGCTGTGTGGACCCGGGCAAGTCTGTTCACCTCTTCAAGGCTCTCGGTGCCCAGGTGTTCGGCAGGACTAACCCCACCTCTTCGCAGAGTTGGAGTGAGGATTACCTTGTCAAAGGCTTGGCACCAGCTTTCCCACACTTGCAGGGCGCTGGCAGCCTTGCTCTCGCTCTCTCTGACAAGACTGACGAGAGGGGAGGAGGCAGTCACATCCCTGCAGGCCGGGGCCCTCCTGTTGCCAGCCAGAAGGGAGCTGGCGCTACAGAGCAAGGGTGAGCCCTGGACAGGCTGATTCAGTTGTGACCACAGGAATGTGGACGTGTCCAGAAGACACCTGAGATGTATCATGTCTGTTGTCAGGGAGGAGGATGGCAGATTGAGGAGATTGGAGCTCGTGCAATGAATGGTGGTAGGGGTGGCGTAGACCGGGCAGTGCCCTAGCCAACAGGCCCAGACCTGCTCTGCCAGCTGTTCATGTGTTTATTTCCCTGGCTGGCCTCCTCCAGGCCCGGCAAGGCCTCCGAGGCCTGGGACCTGCTTTGGCTTCCTGCCTGCTCCAGATTGTGGTATCCGCACCAGGGAGTGGAAATTAAGAAGCTGGGCAGTGGCGAGGGTAGTGAGTGTGTGTGCATGCTCCTGGCCCTTCCCTGCAGGGTGCCACTCCTCTCAGAGACCCTGGGAAGGTAGGGCTGTGGGCTTAGAAAACAATGTCATGGTGTCTTGCCACAGTTTCAGGCTCTGTGACCTTTGTAGGTGGAGATGGTGTGGGATCTCTCAAGTTCCTGGGGACCTGAGACTGGGCTCCAAAACCCCTATCTGCTCTATCCCTCCAAACCCTTCTTGGGCCAGGTGAGAGGGTGGTGGGTAAGATGAGGGCCAAGGAGAGGACCCAGGTAGGTGTGACTCTTCCTACCTGGGTTAGTCTTCCCTGTCAGGGTGTTTGCTTCTCTTCCACCAAAACCTTGGCCACACGGCCCTCATTCTTTGCCGAGTGCCCTTGACCCAAAAGCCTAGGCCTCATCCTGAATGCACGGGCATCAGGGGATGGGACCTTTGACAAGGCCAACCTCCTCTCAGAAAGTCACCTGGACTGCCACACCTCCCATGCCTTCTCTGTGGTCCTGCCCCTCTCTGGGAGAATAGTGAAGTCTCAATGAAGTGAGCAAGGGACTCTGAGCTCCTAAGAAGCTCCCCTCCCCAGGCCCTGCTCTGTCCTCCTGGCACCTGACTCCAGCCTAGGTGTCCCTGAGTGCCCAAGCCTGGACTAGTTGCCTCACCTGGTTTCCCCCATCACTGCTGGTTCCGATCATTACTTCCCTCTTACTGGACTCAGGGTTGGAGGACTGGGGTATGCCCCTGCTGTACCCCACTGTACCCACAGGGCCTAGCATGGGGCTTGGCACACAGCAGGCCCTCGGCAAATGTGATCCATGTGTGAGCCAGCAAATGGCACCAACCCCCAGGCCTCCACAAACACCAGAATCTGAGGCAGTGGCGGGCAGTTGCTTTGAACTTTATTTGAGAAAGACAGAAGGTAAACGTATCAAAAAAGCATACAGATGGCGGGTGGGGATGGTCAGTGACGGCTACTGAGGTGGGGGTGTGGACAGCAGGGCAAGGCCTTTACTTGGCTCCAGGCTGCTCCGACTTTCCAGCTTCTGGGCCCCCAATCTGGGCACGTGCCTCGAAAGTGACAGGGATAGTGATTTCTGCCGACTGGGTGGCTGGCTTGGGCATCGGGGCCTCCACGGTGAGTGTGCCCTCAGGGGACAGGGAGGAGGAGACCAGGGTGGGGTCCACACCAGGGGGCAGCCTAGACAGGCAGAGAGGGAGGACAAGAGTTACACACCTGGGCCTCACTGCCCCCCACTCCCTGCACCCCTCCTTAGGTCCCCCTGGATCTGGGGCCAAGACTTACGTGTATTTTCGGGTGAAGCAGCGGGAGATGTAGCCATGCTCGTCCTGCCTCTCTTCATGCTTGCCTGGGTGGGAGAATGAGGTCAGAAGCTGCGGGGAGGGAGGGGCCCGCCCAAATCCACATCCCGCCCAAATCCACATCCCGCCCAAATCCACACACGCCCCCGTGTGTCTCAGGGCCCCTCAGAAGCTTCTGGAAAGTTGGGTTCAGTGCTTTGGGGGGTTGGGTGGGGCTCGGCGCGGCGCGAAGGAAGCGCACCCGCCCCCTCCGCGGACCCGGGCTTAGGGGCAGGGAACAGGGACAGCGCCAGGGGACAATGGCCTCTTCGTCCGGGCCTGTGGGTGGCTCCAAGGAGACCTGGTCACTTGGGGGCGGGACTGGGGGATCTGCGCCGGAAGGCGGCATTTCTTCCCTCAATAAAGCGTTTTTCGGGCCAGAGGGGCCCTGAGGAACTACCCGAAGTCCCCGTTCTAGAGTCGGGGCCACAGCCCGGGGGCAGGGTGAGTCCCAAATCTTCCGGGTCCCTGGTGGAGTTTCCCTGCCCAGTTCCCGCCCCGCCAGCAGGGTCCCCGCAGGGCCGGGGGGCTCACCGGTGATCTCCACCACGCCTTCCTTCGTCTTGACCGTCAGCTCCTCGGGGGCGAAGTGGCTGACGTCCAGGGACACGCGCCAGCGGTCGGCAGTCTGCCGGATCTCTGAGACGCCGCTGCTGAGCTGCCGGCTGAGCGCGCGGCTGTAGGCGGGCGCGGCCACCGCGGCGGGGCTCTCGACCGCGGCCGGGGGCAGCGGGCGCACGTAGCCCGGCCAGCCGCTGTGGCCGAACCACTGCGCCCACTCCTCGGGCAGCCGGGGCAGCCCGAAGGCCTGGTCGAAGAGGCGGCTGTGGGCCGGGTACCAGTCGCGGAAAGGGTCCCAGCTGGGGCTCCGCAGGAGCGAGAAGGGCACTCGGCGCTCGGTCATGCTGGCTTGGCTTTGCGCTTCTAGCTGAGGCTTGGAGAAGTGTGGGGCGTCGGACCCGCAGTGCTTTTATGCGGCTCCAGCCGGGTATTTTTAGCAGGCGGTGTTTCAGGTCTCTATTAAAGGCAATGACGGGCTGGGGGCAGCCCCTCCCCCTGCATTCCTCCCCCTGCACACGGGGCGGGGGCGGGCCGAGGAAGGCCCTGCCCACATCTGGAACCTTCTCTTGTTCAAGAAAACAAATGACGGTAGCACCGGTCCTGGTGCAGTGCCCACTGCCAGATACTGGCAGGCCTGGGCGCTAAAGCTCTCGTCCAGGGCCGGTGGACAGCCCCATCCGTTTGTCCCGGAGGACAAAGCCCAGAGAAGCTGGGCTACTTGTCCCAGACCACATGTATCTAGAAGTGGCAGAGCCGGGATTTGAACCACAACGCGTCCCGGGGAAATAATGTCTTAAAAAGCAGCCTGGCGTCGCAGATAAGAGTGTGGGCTCTGGAGCCAGACCGTCTGACTTCACATCCTGTTCTGCCACTAATGGGATGGACTCGTGCAAGTTAGACTCTGGGCCTCGGTTTCCCCATCTGGAAAACAGAGATGATGATAGTAATAAAAATGCTTACATCATTGGATTGATGTGAGGATTCAGCAACTTAATGCAAGTAAGGACTTCAGTCCAGGGCCTGGTACCTGATAATTGTTCACTATTGTTATGTTATTTAGATGCAATTAAAAGAGGAGGAAGGGGGTGCCTGGGTGGCTCAGTCGTTAAGCGCCTGCCTTCGGCTCAGGTCATGATCTCAGGGTCCTGGGATCGAGAGCCCCGCATCAGGCTCCCTGCTCCGCGGGAAGCCTGCTTCTCCCCCTCCCACTCCCCTTGCTTGTGTTTCCTCTCTCGCTGTGTCTCCCTCTGTCAAATAAGTCAGTAAAATCTTAAAAAAAAAAAAGAGGAGGAAGGAGAGTGTGTAAGTATCCCAGTTGCAGAGGCAGTGACCCAGGTCAGAAACCCAGTGCTGAGAGGGGGTCAGGAGGAAGGCTGTTGTCAAATCCCCCCATGTATCTATTGTTCCTTGAGGAGCCCTGGACAGGGAACTTGAAGGGCAGTAAGTAACCTTGAATCTGGCCTGGGCTTTGCTGTTGATTTACTGTGATTTGGGACAAGGCCCCTCCTTTCTCTAGGCCTCAGTTTCCCTTTTTGCAGATTATGATCTCGAAGTACAATTCACTCAAACATGCTTGGAACCTGAGGCCTGCCCCTTGACCCCCACCTCCTGTCTGACCACCTGTGGGATCCAGGCCCCCATCTCCCACCTTTGAGAGAGGGTGCTGCACCTAGGCTCCTGCCATAATCCTGACATTCCCTCTCTCCTGCTTTCACAGGCATGAGCCCCCTCCAGTCTTCCTTCTTCCGATTTACACCCTGTTATCCCTCCTTTTTAGATGAAGAAACGAGTTCAAAGAGATACAGTGATTGGTGCACTGTCTCCTTTAAGATACTAGTAGAGTAAGCCTCTTGCCTGTCTAGTGCCCGTGGCTCTCACCCTCATGGGACTCCCACCTCGGAGTCTTCCACTTCCTCCCTTTCTGAGGCCCACTCTTCTTGCTGCCCCTTTCCCAGGGCTGGGCTGAGGCTGAACCCCCACCAGTTTTACCGGGGGCCTTGCCCTGCCCAGGAGACCTGAGAAATCAGAAGCCAGACTCCAGCCACTTGCTTCGATGAGCTGGGGGTAGCAACAAATCTCATGCCTTTTCTGTGTCCGCTTCCTCTTCAAGAGGGAGCTCCTGGATGCCTTTCTCTCTTTCTTATCCACCTGCTCCCCATGGGGGAAGAGCTAGGTCTGGGTCATGAGTCTGAGGTTGTTCTGGTTACCTCTGAGCTCCTGGGGCTTTCATGGGCCAAGGGTGTGAGGCAGACAGGACCCCATCTCTGCTCCACCTCCCTTGCTGGATCAGGTCACGGGCCCAGTAGGTCTCCTTTGGGAGCTACTGGCGGCCCCCACCCCACCCCACCCCCAGCCCCAAGGGTCTCAGCTTCAGCAAGCCCCAGGTCTTTGCTCCCTGGCATTTCCAACCCCACCCATTCCCAGCTCTATAAAGTCGAGGTGAGGTCAGGAGCCAGGGAGGGCTCTCATCCGCCTCTGCTTGCCCACCTTGGCCCAGACTGGAGTCCA
This sequence comes from Neomonachus schauinslandi, assembly GCF_002201575.2. Taxonomy (NCBI): domain Eukaryota; kingdom Metazoa; phylum Chordata; class Mammalia; order Carnivora; family Phocidae; genus Neomonachus; species Neomonachus schauinslandi. The sequence continues at coordinate 167,822,683 of NC_058407.1, read as the reverse complement.
GGAGCCCCACCCTACAGGAGCTGTCAGGTGTGGTCATGGATGCTTTCAAGTGTGGTCCTGCCAGGCCCAGCCACGCTTTGGGTGGGGGCTGCCGGGCTGCCTTGCCTGCCAACCCTTTGTAGACAGAGGCTCCCTTAGTAGCTGTCTGCATCTTGCCTGAAGCCAGGGCAGGGAGGGTCCATTCCTGCTGCCCCAGCCAGGAAGTTGTGCAAACCAGGGCCCAACAGCTCCCAGCCCTCTGCCCATGGGGGGTGGGGGAGGCAGGACTGAGACTTCATATCCATCTTCAATGGGTTGCTTCTTGAGGGACCTTGTCAATCACAAGGGAGGGAACATGGGTGGCTCTGGGTGGTGGCAAGAGGGGTGGGGTTGCAGGAAAAACTGGGTTTTGGGGTCAGACAGGCTGGGCTTGAACTTGGATGCTGCTGTTCACCGGCCTGGTGACCTCCTTGAGCCCGCTGTCCCCATCTGCAAAATGTGGGTAGTAATAACACCCCCATCTTTTGGGGTTGTGGTGAGTCTCAAATGCAATAATGTGTGGGGAGTGCTTGGTGCTCAGTAAGTGTTCACCTTTATTAAGGAAAGAGGGCCTTTAATTTTGGGTGCTGAGACTTAGCCTAATAAGAATTACGCAGTTGTATGCACTTTATGGCAGGTCTAAGTATCTTCTCAGAGTCCCATTTCTGAGATGAGAAAACTGAGCTGGAACTGCCCCAAGGTCACAAAGTTGGTAAGCGGGTGAAGGGATCGGAACTCAAGCGTCCTGACTCTCTTTGAGCAAGGGAGACACTTCCTAAACAGTCCAGGGAGGGCTGTGGGCTCTGGGCTGGTGGGCGCAGGGGGAGGTGTGCACCCAGGGGGCAGGGAAGGTTGGGCCAGCCTCTCTGGAGTCCCTTCCAGCCCTGACCATGCACCCTTCCCGGAGGTCGTACCCCGGTTGCTCAGGCACAGGGCAAGAGGAGCAAGGGCTGGTTGTCAGCCCCCACTTGTCCACCTGCCGAAGTGTTCTTTGACAATCTTCCACTCTATCATTCTGGGCACTGAGCTGCCAGGGCTAATATTTCTGGGATTAAGAAGACAACTCCAGGGGCGCCTGGGTGGCTCAGTCGTTAAGCGTCTGCCTTCAGCTCAGGTCATGATCCCAGGGTCCTGGGATCGAGCCCCACATCGGGCTCCCTGCTCCGTGAGAAGCCTGCTTCTCCCTCTCCCACTCCCCCTGCTTGTGTTCCCTCTCTTGCTGTGTCTCTCTCTGTCAAATAAATAAATTTAAAAAATCTTAAAAAAAAAAAAAAAAAAAAGAAGATAACTCCACTCCCAGGGATTTCCCAGTAGCCACAGGGGCAGTGGTGGGGGAGGCAAGCTTGGGTCTGGGATTCCTTAATCAGAGGGGCCCCTCCCCTCATCCCTAGCCCCAAAGTCTGCGGTACTCTGCAGCAGCCCGAGACCAGCCTCCCAGCCTCCTTGTCTGGCAGTGAGCCCAAGGCCTTGGCCACAGTAGCCACAACTTTGACAGGCCTTTGCCAGCTGCAGCTGAGCCAGCCCCTCCCTCCCTGGCTCAGCCTCAGAGAAAATGCAAGAGTCTTCAGGCAGCTGCCCGAGCTCCCTGGAGAGACCTGACAGCTGATGGATTGTGCCAGTCACTGGGCTTACTGGGAATTAAAAATGTGGGCAGCAGTAATTAGAGCACATGGGGGTGGGGGGCACCAGGTCTTTCTGGAAGCATCTAGACACTGCCTCTCTGGGAGTCCCTCTCCAGCCTGCCCATCCCCTAGGCTTCTGGCTAGTCTTGGGTGTCACTCACCCCCTCACCACTAAAGGGGGGTCAAGGAGGGGCCGTGTGGGGAGGGCTGGCCCCTACCGCCCCACTGTCTAGCAGAAAGGATCTGTCTAGCTTGGGAGTCTGGGGACCTGCTTGTCTCTGGCTCTGTGACCTTGGCCAGCAGCCGGCTCCCGTGACTCATTTTCTTCATCTGTACAATGAGACCATTGGACTGGATGTTCTCGAAGGCTCCTTCCAGCATAGTGAATCAACAGTTTCTCCTCCACTCGCCCTCACTCCCCCCACCCCCGGCTGTCTGCACTGCCCACTCTGCCATCTAATACTCCTGGAGGGGTGTGTGTATGGTGAGTGGAGGGAGGTGGTGAGGGAGGACCTGGCATCCCCTGTGGTGGCTGTGGAGGTGGGAGGCCCTATGGCTAGAGCACTCTCGTGTCTTGGTTGTCCTTGAGTGGTGAGGGGCCTGGAGAAGGAAGGGCAGGTGCCTGGTGGTAGGGCAGGTTTGCTGAATATGCCCTCAGCATATTCACTCACTGGCCGGTGGGAGGCCCGGGGACTTCCAAGAGCATCTCAGAGAGGCAGGGGATGGGAGATGCTCCCTGGGACACCCAGACTGGGCGTGTGCACTGACTTGCTATCCTGGGTCTGGGGCTGCAGGAAACCAATTAAGAAGAGAAAATATCTAACAGGACACAGGAAGCCCTGCCCAGACTGACTCCCGGCTGCTGTGTGTATTGGCAGGGTAAGGACAGAAGGGTCCCCGAGGCCCCCATCCACAGAGACACCAGGAGAGGACCTGCATTCGACACCCCAAAAGCCCACATCCTGGGAAGGTTCCCCCATGCACATACCCCATCCCCCCCACCCCTGGCTCCCAGATGCAGAATTGGAGTTTCCTATTTTCCTGCCTGCCTTCCTGGAGGTAGTTTTCCCCTTTTCCCAAGGTATAGGACAGAGTTCAGGCTGAACCCTCAGTCTGTGGGAGGGCAGGGGCTTGGTACTCTCCCAATCCTTCCTCGGGGACTGGACACTGCTTCCCCAAGTAGCCAGGATGGGCGCTGAGGACAGGAGCTTCGGGTTTCCAGGCTGACATAGAACCTCCGCCCAGGGCTCTCCGTTCTGGCCTGTTCTGTGCTGACTGACAGGCAATTTTCTTCCTCTCTGTCGCCCTCTAGTGTCTATCTGCCACCACCACACCTTGCCTTTGGTCCCTCCCCTCCCCCAAGGTTTCTGGACCCGCTCACTCCCTGGCTCCCCGGTTCACTTGTTTACTCATTTGACAAACATCTCAAGGGTGCCTATTTGGGGGATGGGATGCAGAGGCCAAGAAGGCATGGCCTGGGCTCCAGAAACTCACAGATTTAGGGAGAGATGGACATGCCCACAAATAAGCCGTACAAGAGCTTGGGGCCCTAAAGGCAGGTATAGACCCGGAAGAGCGGGAGAGACCCAGAGGTGAGAGTGGCCACTGCAGCTGGGGACCATGAAGGCTCCTTGGAGTAGGAGGCAGCTGAGCTAGGTCTTGAACCATGAGCTCACCGGAACCTTTGGTGGTGGAGAGGTCATGCATGGAGGGCCCAAGGAGGCAGGTCAGCTGGACTGGGGTGTATTGGAGTCAAGGACAATGATGGGAGAGGAAGCTAGGTGGGGCGTGGGGGTTGAGGGAAGTGGGGGTGTTCAAAGCCCCCAGAGTCTCCAGGCTGAAAGGAAAGTCTTCCTGGGTCCCTGTTTTCCTCCCCACTGAGCTGCATGCTCTGCTCCTACACTGAGTCAGGGGGATGGACACATTGGGCTCTGGCTTGTTGGTGCCAGATCTTCTCTCTGGGGTGGAGTCTGTGCCCCTCCCACTTCTTGGAGGGAAGGACCCCAGGACCCTGTGCCCTCCCCACACTCCCCAGGTGCCCAAATCCACAGAGGCCTGGTCTCACCACCTGTCATCCGGGCACCAAGTGTTTTATTAGAGTCCAATTTTTATCCGCACCGCGGAGAAAGAGGGAGGGGGAAATAGAGGGGGAACCCGGACCAGACCCCAGACCCCTCCCCCCATGGGAGCCCAGGGCAGGTGCCCTGTTGGGCCAAGGAAGACTTTGTGAGATCCCTGAGGGCCCCAGGAGGAGTGGGCTGGGAGCAGCAGAACAGGGCTGGGGGGCCACTGCTTCCCCATTGATGCCCCAGGCCAAGGCCCTCAGTCTAGATCTAACCCTAACCCTTTCTTCAAAGGGCTCTAGCACTCTTCTCTGGGTAGCCTCCACTGACCACCTCCCCACCAAACCCCAAGAAGGAAGTGCTCCCTTGGGCAGGCCCCAAAGTGCATGTTATCTCATGCCGGTGACCCTGTGCTGCCATCTGGCCTATGTCCCAGACATAGGGCACACTGGGACACCAGGGCTTGCTCGGTCATCGGACTGCATTGCTCTCCCCTGCTCCTCACAGGCTCTTCTTCCATCTACCCCTTCTCCCTCCCACCTCCTGACCTGAACCCCTTTTGACCTCAAGGTCAGATGCAGTGTGGTCCGAATGTCCCACCTCTTGTCATGCAGAAGGCCTGGCAGCTGTGGCCTTGGCTCAGGGCATGGGGTGAGGGCTGAAGGGGAGAGCCTGGTCTGGAGAGAAGAGGTGGGACCAAGAGTGAGCTCCCTGGCTCCTCAGGCTGGGGCTTAGGGGCCCACCTAGTGGGTCTGGGTACTCCTGGGCCAGGGGAGGGGCTGGGGGGGAGGCTGTGGAGCCGGCCTCCCATCCTCAGCCAGGATCGTGCAGCCAATTCAGAAGGAAGCAGCTCCCCAGCCTGGATGGCGATGCACCAAGAGGTAGGCCATTCTTCCTTCTGGCTAACTTAGATCCTGCTTGCCTTCCCACCTCCTTGTCTGCCCATTGATAGAGAGGAGCCGAGGGCCTTGTGGAGAGGGGAGGGGAGGCTCCCAGGTCTGGCACCTTCCGAGGTGTCCCTGGGTCCACTGAGCTGTCCCCAGCCTGGTGAGCTGGCATCAAGCAGGAAGGGGGACAGGGTGATCCCTGTGTTCGCAACGGCTCTTTGTTCCCTGGACGTGGTGGGCAGACAGGAGGTGGGGGTGGGGACCCTCCAAAAGCAGCAGAACCCAGCTCCTCCCCGTCTGCAGGGCGCCCACCCTCAAGGTCTTCCCTGGCCCAGGGACCTCTTTGTAGCAGTGGGGTGCAGGCCCCCTCACAGGTCCTGGGGCCTGACCCCTCGCCTTTCCCTATGCCAGGGGGCACCAAGCTGGGTCTGTCTGGGCTCAGAAGCCCCCACTCTCTGAGCTGCTCCGGCTGTGGTAGCTGGGACTGGGGGTCCGGGAGGGGCTGCGCGTGCGGCTGCGGGTCCCGCGGCTGCGGCTGCTGTAGCTTCCGTGGCTGTGGCCCGGGCTGGGGCTGCGGCTGGGGCTCCGGCTTGAGTAGTCGCTGCTCAGGCAGCTGGAGGAGGACGAGGGGCTGGGCCGGTAGTAGGGGATGGGACGCTTTCGGGCACTGCCGGGAGGGAAAAGCTGATTACAGGCCATTCGGGTCCCTGAGCTCTGTCTTGGGCCCTCACTCAGGCCCTGAGCCCTTCCCCAGCAGTGGCCAGGGCTTCCCTGCCTCAGTTTCCCCTGACCTCTGGCCTTGGAGTGTCCCCTGCCCCGAAAGGACTGGACAGTCAGTGGTCTCTTGCCAGTTTCCTGTTGGTCATTTTGTTTTTCCTCACTTGTCTTCAGAGAAAGGAGACCAAGTCTGCTTGGCCTGAGAAGGTGCTCAATAAATATTTGTGGAATAAATGAAACTTTTAAATATAGACAACTCACAGCAACCAAGCTAAGCCCTGATTTCTGGTCATGGAAAGGGTTGTGGATAAGGCCCAGCCCTGCTTCTCTGGTCCCCACAGAATCGAGGGTTTCGGTTTGTCAGGTCACTTCAGGGGAACAAGGAGGGGAGCCCTGGCCGTTGCTGCCCATGACCATGCCCCCACCCTGTCCCCCCCAGTCCCGCTGGCCCCTTCTCACTCAGCTACCTCCCGCCGGCCCGGAGTTAGTTTGAAGCCAGGAGGCTGTGACCCAGAGAAAAGAAAAGAGAGTGGTTAAGGGGGCAACAGTGCCCCATGGCGTGGGGTTAATTCTGAGGAAGAAAACAGGTGTACGTTAGTGGGAGGAAGAGGCAGCCTGGGAGAGGGGCTGAGGGGGGTGCCAGGTGGAAGGTGCAGGGCTCCAGGAGTCTAGGGACCTCCGCATATGGGTGAGGTGTGTGGCCTGTCTAGGGGGTGTCCCAAGCCTGGCCATCTGGCCTCTAGCTCTGGGCTGAGGGGAGGAGGCGATGCCCTCTCCTCCCTCCACAATCTGTATCATCAAGGACTTGGAAGGGCTAGTTTGAGAATCAGTCCATGTTAGAGCTGAAAAGATGCTCAGGGAGCTCTGCTTATTGTTCAGACATGCACACCCAGACCCAGAGAGGCACACCAATCTCCTAAAGGCTGCCCAGCAGGGTCTGTGGCAGAGCTGGGCTCAGATTTTTGCCTGTAGCCCTCGACCCCAAGTCAGGGGTCTAGGGCTTCGGACTGGTTTCCACAAACACAGAGCATAATTTCACGGGGAGACCTAGGCCCACACCCTCCAGTCCTGGCAGAGACGCTCTCTGATGTGGCTTCTGCCATATCTGCCACACACTCCCCACAGCCCCATTGGACTGGGATGGGGGGAGGGGAGAGTGGAAGGGACAGGCCCTCCCACAGCTGCCCCAGAGAGCAGGCTGCTGGTGCCCCCTCCTCCGAATTCTGCCCCCTGGGGCGGGGGGTGGGGGTGGGTTGTGCTGGGAGGTGAGCGGAGTGAAGTTAGTGACAACATGAGAGGCAGACAGATGACAGCTGAACAGAGCCAGATCAGCTCACATGGGCATCTCCCCTGCAGCCTGTGGGGAGGGGGTCCACTCGGCCCCCAGGCCGGCCACAGGCCACTCGGCAGGCTGGACCTTGAGATGAAGGAGAAAAGGAGACATCATTGCCAGGAGATGGATGTAGGGAGCACGGAGAGAGGGAGGGGCTCCAGGAGGATGGCTGGAATCTTCTGGAGCTGAACTCCATGCTTGCTGCTGCCCACTCAGACCCAAGTACACAGCCCCCTCCCCTCCGTGGGCCTTCAGACCCCTGCCTCTGAGTCCCACCCTCCCCAGCACCTCCAGTTTTAGCCTCTCTCCTCCTCCAGGGGCCTCTAGCCCTCACCAGGCCCTCTTCCCTCCCCTGAACCCCACCTCCCCTGCCTGCACCAGGTTCAGTGCGTCCCCCAGGAGGTCCCTGCGGGCCCGGCCCGGCCCCTCCGTACCTGGTGATGCGCCGCGGCTCCATGAAGCTGGGCGAGTCCCGGCGCCGCTTGCGGATGGGCGAGTAGCTGCGGGAGCGGCGCCGGGCGCGGGCGGCCTCGGCCTCGGCGTGCCTCGCGCGGCCCTCGCCGTCCTTGTCCCTGCGGGCCCGGTCGAGGTGAGCGACGCGGCCCAGCCGGGCCCCTTTGGGCCCGTCCCCGCCGCCACCCCTGCGCCCGGCGGGACCCCGGGCCCGCACTTACCGGCCCAGGGTTTTCTTGGGCGACGGCGAGCGGCTGGGGCTGCGGGTCCTCTTCTCCGCAGAGCGCGAGCGGGACTTGGAGGGCGAGCGGCTGGAGCTCCACGAGCGCGGGTGGGGGCCCGGGCTGCGCGACGAGCTCTTCCCCTCCGGGCCGCCGTGCCTGCCGTGCGCGCCCGGGGACGGGGAGGTGCTGGCCGGCCGGGCGCGCGGGGGCCGCTCCTTGGCCCTGGAGGAGGGGCGCGGCGACAGGGACTCAGTCAGCTAGGGAGACAGTGGGCTGGGCGGGGGTGGGGTGGGGGTGGCGGAGTGGGGTTAAAGGGGTGCCGGTGACAGGGAGCGGGCTCAGCTAGGGACAAAGTGGGCTCAGTGGAGGGAAGGGGACTCCGTAGGGGAGGAGTTCTACGGAGGAGATGTGGATGAGGAGAAGGGTTAGTGAGGGGGAGGAAGTGGTGCGTGAGTTGGTGGAGCGGGACTAGATTCCCAGAGGAGGAAAAAGGGCTAGGGGTGGGCGTGGGGTAGTGACATAAGTGTGGAAGAGAGTGTTCCGTGGTGTCGAGGGACAGTGATCAGTGGGGGCGGTCAGGTGAGGGAGGCGAGTGCCCCTTGATGGGAGGAGAATCACGGGGGGTGGGGGGTGGGACTCTGTTGGGGAGGAGAGTGATCAGTGTGGGGAAGGGAGGGCTCCTTGGTGGGGAGACAGCGATCGGTGCGGGGGGGAACTCAGGGAGTGGGGAAGGAGAATGGCCAGTGAGGGGGAGAGAGAGATAGTTGGGTGGGGAAGGGTGCTCCATGGTCGGGCAGGGGGGAGGGCAGTGATCATGGAAGGGAGAGCTTACTGAGAAGGAGGGAGAGTGGTCAGTGCGGGGAGAGGGGTCACTGGCGGGGGGTGAGGGTGGGTGGAGGTGCTTTACGGGGGGGAGAGGGA
>NC_058407.1:167694428-167799445 GCF_002201575.2 Neomonachus schauinslandi | reverse complement strand
CCGAGGCCCTCGGTTCCATTCACGGCGTTCCTCTCCTCTCTCCCGCCCCGCTTTCCCTCATAGAGCCCCTTTCACCGACCCCTGTCCCTGAGCCCCACTGTCCGTCCCACCCCTAGCCCCCTGCCCCTCGCTCAGCCCACTCCTCCTCCGCAGTCCCCCTTCCCTCGTGAGCTCCCAGAGAGCCCCTTCCCATCTCCTAGGTCCCCCTCTCTGGTGTCAGTCTTTTCCTAACTTGGGCTCGCTGGCCTATCCCCTCCCCCCCTCCCCCGCCGGGCTTCTCCCTCCCTCCACCCCCAACACCCCGTCCCCCAGCCCCCCGGCTGCCGCTCTGAAATATTCATGGCCTGTCCTCCCGAGGCCTGGCTGCTCTTCTCCCGCTGCCGGGCTGTCATCAATCACTGCCCGGTGGCAGCGCCGTGGGCCCCAGCCCTGCGCCGCCGCCGAGGCTCCCCATCCATCTTGCCGAGCCCTCCGCTGCCCTCAGCCGGGGCTCCGCGGCCAGCTCGGGAGCCCCCAGCCATCTTCTGCCACAGATGTTTGCTCCCTGCGGGCACTTGGTGGAGGGAGGCTTGCCTCCTAAAGGCAGCTGGGCTTCGGGCAAGAGCATGAGCTTCCAAGCGACAGAGGAGCCCTCATCTCGTGCTGGCCCTGAGTCCCCATGTGACTTGGTACCTGTCGTGCCCCCTGCCTGAGCCTCTTCTCCAAGATGAGTGTGATGACTACATTATGGGGCTCCTGGGAGAATTCGCTGAGGTAACCGTACTGTGCAGCTCCTTTTTTAATTGAAGAAGCCCAGAAGTGAGCCTCCAAAGACCAAGCTCCAGGGCAGTGGCTTCAAGGCGGGGGCCTCCCCACCTTCCATTCTTCAGTTCATGCAGGTTCCGACAGTGCCCCTCCCAGATGGAGCCTCATCCCTGGTTCAGCACCACTACCCTCACTCCTGGGTGCCCTTCACCAGGCTCACTCTTTCCCTGCCCAGAGCATTAAGGATATGACATGAGCTTTGGATTCACACAGACAGGTCTCAAGCCAGGCATGACCGTGCTCACGGAGTCTCCAGCTCCTTATATCTCCACAAGCAGGAAAAGAATATCCCAGCTGAGGAGAGGATTAAGTAAGATTCTGTTTGTGAAGCTCCTGACAGGAGCAACAGGCCTGGCCCATGACAGTTGTCCCGCACATGGTCGCCACTGTTAGACAGAGGGACCCCTGCTAGACACTAAGGCACCGACGCCTTCTCTTCCAGGGTTGTGACACGTGAAAGAAAGAACAGGAGTTTTCAGGGGCACATCTCCAGTAGAGCACCCACGAATCTGCTCTTTAAAGGACTGATGTTGTACTAAAAAAAAGAATGGGGGGGCGCCTGGGTGGCTCAGTTGGTTAAGTGTCTGACTCTTGATTTCGGCTCAGGTCATGATCTCAGGGTGGTGAGAGGGAGCCCCGTGTCAGGCTCTGTGCTGGGTGTGGAGCCTGCTCGAGATTCTCTCTCTCTCCCTCTCCATCTGTCCCTTCCCTGGCTCTCTCTCTCGCTAAACAAACAAACAAACAACAACAACAAAAAAACCTCCCCCGAAAAAGAATGTAACCCAAATCTGACAGGGAAGCAATACCCCTTGGGGCCTATATCAAGAATGCCATTTGATTCCTAAACACACACCTGGTCTGGGCAACCCTGAGGTCACACAGGTAGTATGGGAGATTTTTCTGGGATGGTGGAGGAGGGGTTCATGTCATCCTTCCTATCCCCACAGAGCCAAACATCCCCACAGCCCTCCATTCAAACCTCTCTTCCCCACATTCCTCTTCCTGAAGCCAGCGGCCTCCTCCTTCCTGTTTCTGAAATCTCCAGCTCCTCGGCCTGTCCAGCCCCCCACCATCCCCAGCCCTGTCACCCCCACACAGCCCTCAGCCACACAAATGCCGGACACATAAAACACAGTCTTTAGCAAAACTTAAGGGCCCCTCAAACATTGTGTGGGTGAGCTGATGGCTGGAGGGAGCCTCTGTGATTTATCTTGACACAAATGTGATGAAGGTTATTTACAAAATAGAATAGCTCAGTTTGGGCACTGCCCTCTGCAGGAATCCTTTTTTGCCTGAAACATCTGAACTCCTTCCCGTGCTGTGCCCTCCTGGTCTGCTGGCCACACCCCTACCGACATCTTTCTTCCTCTGGCCCAGGGATAGAGCTTCTGCAACCTCCCTCCCGGGGGTCCTCTCATGTGGCCTTTCTCACTCTCTGGTCCCTTCTGAGAGGTTTACTTGGGATCTTGTCTGCTAGGAGTATTGAAAGACAAGCATAGAGCATGAGTAGTAGGCTCAGGGAGAGGCACAAGTTCTCAGAACTTTCTGGTAAGACTTGCCTTGCATGTTCCAGGGCTATAAATGGGCCTAGGCTGCGGCCTCTCTTGCTGAGTTTGTACAGCTGGTATCAGGATATCTGTTTTGTAGGATCTGTTTTGTAGAAACCTGGGTTCTCCTAGCCTGCCTTTCCTAGATGATAATATCACTAACAGTAATGTTCTCTAATGTTTCCATGAGCTCCTCATGGTTCACAAATCCCAATCCGAACCACTACCTGATTGAGAGAAATCGCACCCCCCATTTTACAGATGAATAAACTGAGGCCCAGAGAATGAAAGGAACATCCCCTTTGAGTAGAGAATGTAAGTTCACTTAGGCAGTTGGCTTTGAGAATTCATGGTCAAACAGACAGGCCTTTACTTTCCCGGCGGGCCTCCGCTGCAGATGTTAGCTCATCCGTGGCCTCTCTGCTTTATAGACACATTTGTAGGTATATGCACCAAGTTCCAGATTTGTTCAGCACTTCCTGCTCTTAAATTCGTGTTTGTCAGCTAGTCGACACCTCCCCATGTCTGTGGACTAGGCAGGGGAGGCGTTACTCCCCTGTGACAGAACAGTCCAGGCCCCACAGAGCTGGCCAGAGCCAGCCATGCACTCGGGGTCTACTGCAGAGGGACGGAGCACGGATGGAGGTTCCGCACCGCACAGGACACCTGTTGGGACTGGCTGCCCTGGGCAAGGCTCTGACCTGGGTAAAGACTGACGCTCACACGCTCTTCTCATGCCAGTTTCTCTAATGAACTGGCTCTGTTTGCCACTAGCCGGGAGCATAATGGCCAACTGACAGATGAATGAGGCCAGGCAGAGGAGGGGAGGATTCCAGGCAAAGGGTCTGCCCTCTCTGCTCATTCACGCAGCCAGCGCCAGGCCTGCCTGGGGCCTGGGCAGGGGGGAAGTGGGGGAGGGGGCCCCCACGGTGACAGGAACAGGGATGAGTCAGGCCTGGGGCCTCTCCTCTGGCTCCTCACAGTGCCCTGGGGCGTATTGTGATAATTACTAACGCAGGTGTCAGGTACTATTCTAAGCAGGAATCCTTTTTTTTAAAGCACTTGATGTGTGTTTATCTCATTTAGTCATTTAATGCACAGAACAAGTCAGTGACATGGGTACCATCACTAATATTCTCATCTTATAGATAAAATAATGAGGCCCAGAGAAGTGGCTCGATGCATAAAATTAGATGCACAGAAAAAAACAACACTAGAATTTGCTCACTGTGTGAGGGAGTAGCTTATGAATATTGTTTTCCATAAACCCTCTCTCTCCCAAGCATTTTGTGATGTTACATAACTATGAAAGCAATTATTTCTTAAAGGTTGTCTATCAGAGTGAGGGACGAAAAAATAAAAAAGAACTGATAGCAACCACAAGAAGTAAGAAAGCATCGTGTGGATTCCAAGGAGGAGAAGGTTTCGCTTTTATCCCGAGCATATTGGGAAAGTGGTTTTTAGAGGCAGCCCTGAACGATGGGGCGAACTTGAACCAGGTGCAGAAGGGCCTAGCATGAGCAAAGGCATGAAGGGAGAGCGTGCAGGACGGAGCTGGGGTCTGCCAGCAGGTCAGGCTGGCTGCTGCGTGAGGCTGGGAGTGGGGCACCAGGCTGGGCTGAGGGTGGGGAGAGCCTCCCAGCGCCAGGCCAGCGAGTGCAGCTTGGCTGCATGGGAGCTGGGGAGCCACAGAGGGTTTCCAAGGAGAAACAGGCTACCCACATCGATCAGTTTCCAAGGACAAAGGCTTGTCCTCTCTCAATGTCTCTGGGACGTTCTCTCTCTCGCCTCGCTTCCCAATTAGAGTGCCAGCCGCCCCACTAATCTCCCTGCCGTGTCACCCTTCTTATTCCTCTTCCCAAGAGGGAAGTCCCCAAACACCTGTCTGACCACATCATGCCTCCCGGAAACCTTCCACTGGCTCCCATCATCTATGGAATAGATGTCCTGTATCCAGTGTGGAGAGTAGACCGAAGGGGGTCTGTCTCAAGAGGCTGTCACTCCAGACCAGTCAATTAACTTAAGGAAAAAAGATGATCTCTGGGGACAAAAAGCTCTGGGAATGACCCTGCCCCCTCGAGACTCTTTTCTTGAGTGGGAGGTGCCATGGGCTCTTACAGTCCATAGCGGGTTAAAATCAGACGTCCCTCCTCACTTCCTCCCCTTGTGGTGACCCTTCTACTGGCTCTGGCTTTGCCACCTCACTCTAAGAGGGCATCGGATTTCTCCATGTCTCAAAATGCCGGTGTATGAGGGGCTGGGGTCTCAGGGGCAGGAAGCCAAATGCATAAGCACAGGGACTGCTGGGTGGTCCACTGTACAAATAAAGAAGCGAAGGCCCAGAGAAGTCAAGGACCTGCCCACGTCACACAGCTGGGGTGTGGCGGAGCTGGGATCCAGGGCCCAGGTGGTGCACACTGAGCTTAGAGGTTGGGGCAGGTGAGGTGTCTGACGCCAGAGCCCACACTCTCCTTCCACTACCCCAGACTCTGAGCTAGGAAGTGAAGACAGGCTCAGATGCCCAGTCCGCAGGAAGGCGGGCCAATCTGTCACCAGCTCCCTGTCACCTCTCTGCCTTGGGCCTTGGGTTCAGCACCAAAACAGCTAGCTCCTTCCAGCCTGTGAGGATACCAGGCGGCCATCAGCCTCCTTGGCTTGCTGTGGTCACTGGAGTGCTATTTTCACACCGTTTGGGCTGCCTGAGCTAGGAGAAGCCCCTGACCCTGTCCCTTTTCCCATACAGAGGAGGAGACAGACTTCGGAGAAAATCGGGCAAGCTGCACTGTTCTAGGCACCAGGGAGATAGCAGTAAACAAAACCAATAAAGATCGTGTCTTCGATGTCTTCCAACATGAGAGTGGGATCCCAGGACCCGCGGTCGAGGCTATATTCTCCTCTGCCTCTAGAGCAGGAGTCCTCCCTGACCCCCGAGTCTTCCAGACACTGCCCCTTCCAAGGGACCCTTCCTGACTGACCACACCCACCCTCCACTGAACACACACAGGCCCGAGGGCTAAGGGGTTCAAGGGGCTACCCTGTTGTCTCTTCTGGCCAGGAGTTGCTGGTAATTCCTGGCTTCAGGTTGCAGAGGGCGGGGACCCCACCTTCCCCGCTTCTCCTCCCCACTCCTAGCACCGGCACAGGGGGAGGCGTGCAGCACAGACCCTCAAGGACATGTCTTCTGATGATGGACACAGTGGCAGATTTCCCAGCGCGTCCCCGGTTCTTAAATGCATCATTCCTTCATCCGAGGGAAGATAAGATCAAGACGACTGAAGAAGACTGGAGAGTCACTCGCTCAGAGGAGGCGGTCCCAGCTGGCTCACAGATGAGATTCCCCCCAGGGAGTGGAGGGAAGGGTCCCACATTTGGGAGGAGGGCAGGAGCAGGAGAGACAGAGAGAGCCACCGGAGGGGCAGGGGCAACACAGAACCGCACCCTGGAAGCCAGGGGAAGAGGAGGCTTCCAGATGGGGAAGCACCTGCCAGAGAGAGAGGCCAGGCCTGCAGAGAGGCACAGGGCCACGAGGAGTAGGACTCTGGAGGCCACAGGGCGAGCAGGTCACGGGAGTTGGGGCAGAAACCCACCATGGCTCCCGTGGCCTAGGGAAGTAGAGGTCAAGTGTGCCACACACTCCACGGAAATTCGGTTGAGAAAGGAGAGAAAAACGTAGGGTGGTGACCAGAGGAGGAAGCGGAGTTGAGGAAGGATGGGAATTCCATTAAAAGGAAGGAGCCCGGAAGAGGGAAGAAGGGCAGGCTTCTTGCTGGAAGGGCCAGGGAAGATGGCCGGAGAGTCCACACAGGACTCTTGCCCTCACACTGTGTGGAAGAGCGTGACTTTCCAGAAAAGCCCTGGGGTGATTTGAGGGGGCACAGGTCAGAAAGCCAGGACCTCTTGGTTTGGGGGAGGATCTGGTTGTCAGGAGCTCTGGGAAGGGGAGAGAGGCGTTGGCCCTGCTCTTGGGTGAGTAGGGCTGGATGGGCACCACCGAAGGGAGGGCGCAGGAGTGGCTGGGGGTGCTGTGAGTTCTGGGTGGCTGGAGAGAGGGAGGTGGTGGTAGCATCACCTCATCACCTCTGAGCCTGGCTCCCCCAGATCACCCATGAGCCCCCCACGAGCCTGGGGCTGCTCTGACCATGTTTGCTCCTACCCAACCCCGAACCGGAGAGGTGAGGTTTAGGTGAGGTCAGGCAGGACTCCCCCACCCCTGGAGCCCTCAGTGGTCCAGAAGGAAGAAGAAAGGGCTTCCCCGTTGCCCATCCAGGTCCGTCTACTCCCGAAGGGCCATTTGTCCTTACGACAACAGCAATGGGAAAATCTCTCAGAAGGTGTTGCTGTCCTTTTGATTTGTGTGAGATAAGGTGACAGGGGTTTAGGGCCTCAGCAAGATGCCTGCTCCTCAAGTTAGTCCCACCGTGGAGGAAATGCCAGGAGCATTTACCCTGGCTGCTCACCTGGCCTCGGTCCCACTTAGAGCCAGGACTGGGTGGGGGCTCCGAGGCTGAGCAAGGGGAAGGTCCATTGAGTGGATTCCATGATGCTCCTTCCGTGCGCACTGCCTGCAGGGCATGGGGCTCGGTCAGCCCTCCCCCCACCCCTACCCCTGGGCCTGGACACTGGCCGGGACAGGTTGCCTCCACCATCCTCACAGCAGCCTGCTGCATTCTCCTCCGGCTTTGAGTGATTCCCAGGTCTCTAACGTGAGACAAATCTGCTGCCCCATCACTTCCCTGTTTGATGCCCAGGGGCCCACGGCACGCTGGTACTCCTTCTGGCCCATGACAGGAGCAAGAGGTGACCCCCGCAGAGCCCTTGTTCTTGTTACCCGACAAGACTTTGACCACGCGAGCAATGGCATTTGGTGTGTTGGTTCCTACTTTCCAGAACCCATGTTTACTCTGGGGCCCGCCCATTTTACAGGTGGTAATAGTTGGGGAGGACGGACTGGCCCGGGGCCACACTGTCAGCCAGTGGCCATGCCTGGGGTCAGAACATTTCTAAGTTTCACAGATTTGCAGCCTTGGATTCCCCAAGTTGGGCTCTGGGCTGCCTCCCCACTGCTGAGCCATAGCAGGGGAGCCCTGGGGGATGCTGGGGGGCCCAGTGGCCCCTGATTTGTGCCTAGGGCCAGCCAGAGCTTCCAGTGGATGGGATGCATGCCCTCTCCTCCACCTTGCCGCCCCCCAGCCCCCTCGAGAAAGGCGCTTCTGGCACCCAGCTGCTGCCTGAGCTCACATCCTCCCCTGCCCCACCCCCAGGCAGGGGAGCACTCACATGTGGCCCCCAGGCCGGTCCTCCCTGGTGAGCATTCCCTCCTTCTCCATCAGCATCTGCCGGAAAGTCCTGACCTTCTGCCGGGTCTCCTCCTCTGAGTACCTGTAGGGGCACGGGGAAGGTGAGGGCTGCTGTCTTGGCTTTCCTTCCCTCCCTGCCTGCTCCCCCCACACCACCCCTCCCCCCATCACAGGTGCACCTTCCAATTTGCAATGACCCGTCCGAGGTCCCACCACCAAGCAAGGCTTTCAGCGCTGGGGAAGCTCAAGACCTACCCATTTGGCACCGAACCAGGCAAACCACCAACTAAACAAACAAGCAACAACTAGCCAAACAACCAAATGAACTAAAGGAATTGTTGTTCTTAGAGGTGGGGAGACTGTCCAGCGGAGGCTGTGCCCTTCCTCCCGGTCCTCCTCTACTCCCAGGGCAGACTGCCCGCCCACATCCAGACTACAGTCACTCTCTGGATTCATATTAAGGGAGAAAAGAAGATCCAGGCCTTTTCTGCTTTCCTGGCTTCAAAGACATCTGATCCTCACAACAGCCTTGGGAAGTCCTCAGAGCATCCCAACCTCTGCATGAGCAAGGCTGCCAAGTGGCTTGTCCCAGATCCCAGTGCTAGATTCAGTGTTTCCCAGTCTGGCAGGGGAGGTGGGTGAGGTCTGGTCTTGAATGAATCCCCTGACTTCTCTATTCCCTTCTCCCTCCCTCCCTAAGCCCAGGCTCAGGCTAGGGACCAAAGTCCAGAATGATCGTCCTTGCTCCCACGCCCTGGAGTCCATCATGATCCTCTCTCACTGCGCCCCCGTGACAGCCGCTGCAGGGCCTCTCACCTCCTCTGGCATGATCCCCTCCAGCCTGTGTCCACGCTGCCCTAGGGCAGGGGTGGGGGGGAATCTTTGCTCACCCAGCCCCTTGCCCTGTGCCTGGCACACAGCACCTGCCTGTTACTGAATGAGTCTCGGGGTCCTAAACCCCTCACTCTCCCCTTCCTGGGCTGCAGGTCATTGTCCCAGATGGAAAACATGGTGGTGGCAAAACAGGAACTGGGTTCTGTCTTGTGTCTGTCCTCTGCTCACCAGCTGCTCTGTCCACACAGCAGACCCAGGCCTCAGCACGGAGCATGTCCATGAAAATGGCACGTCGTTGCCCCTCAGGGACCCCATGGCTGTCCTCCCTCCTCTTGTCTTCCCTTCTCCCCCACCCCCAACTTCTCCAACAGGCATTTGGGATTGGCCCAGCCTTTTTGGAGAGCAATTTGGCAAGTCCTTGCAAAACCCTTAAAAAATGGGCACATCTTTTGACTCATAAAATTAACTTGCAGGTTTACCCTGTGGAAATAATCATGGCTAAGCACAAAGACGTGACTCATGGGATGTTTACAGCAGGACGGATACCCCCCGCCCCAGGTTAGGTGCCCACATTTGTGTTTCCATAGCAACCTGTACCTCCAGGTGGCTCTTGTGCTAGTCTACCTGTTGACTGACTCCTCTGTCTCCTACACTGGCCTGGGAGTTCCCTGAGGGCAGGGCCTTATCTGTCTGGATTGCCACTGTATCCCCAGCATCTGGCACCTTGTCTGACATGTGGCATCCACATTTTTTTGACAAACGAGTGGCTGGTGATGGAGAGGCATTGAACTGTTTGCAGGCTGGATTTTCATTTTGGACATCTGTCTCTGGTAGCTGCACGGCTGGAGGGGAGGGATCTGGAGGCAGGGAGGCTGGCCCTGGGCTACTGTAGGGGTTTGTGCAGGAGATGGTGAAGTCGGAGCGAGAGAGTGGCCAGGAGGATACAGGCGAAGAAGCGGACAACAATCCATCAAGGACGCAGGATGACTGGGGCCTGGAGACCGACTGAGAATGTCAGGGGCTACGTGAGGAGCACTAGCTGCTTCTTAGCACGCATCCCCTGACCCCCAGCTGTGCTCTGTCCTTCTGCAGGTCCAGGTACCTGTGTTGTGGCCCACCGTAGGGAGGATTAAGTCATGCCTGCAAGAGCAGGGGCCCCTCTCTTCCAAGCCTGGGTCTTGGCTCATCAATGTCCACCCCAGTTCCTGCTAGCCTCAGACTTGGGCATTTGGCTGGAGGTGCCTTGGCCTTTCTTGTTGGGCAGTGCAGAGCCCTTGGTCGGCTGGGCTGTCCTGGTGCCCAGGAAGAAGGAGTGGTCGCATTTCCTGAGCGGTGGAGGCACAGAGGAACTCCTCCCACCTCACCTACTCCTCGGGAGACAGGCTTGTCATTGGCAGCAGCATAGAGACAAACAGCAGAGGCCCTTCCACACTGCCCAGCCCCCGGCTCACAGGGCTCTGGGAGGGAGAGATAGGCTGGCTGGGCCATTAGGCATGGGGCCCTGGGCCTGGAGGGGTTGGGGAGGAGATGGTCCAAAAGCGAGGCTGGGCCAGATCCTCAGTTGAGGGATGGGCTTCAGGCCAGGGTCCACATTCCCCGGACTCCTGGGGTCTGTGGAGCATATGAGGCTGGGCGGTAGGAGCAGAAGTCAGGGTTTCATTGAGACCTGGAGCAGGACATGTGCAGGGAAGGGACTTAGGGCTCAACCTAGAGCCGGCAGGCTCCAGGACTCCAGCATGTGTCGTTGGGAGGCCGGGAGGGCTGGACTGAATGGACGTGGAGACTTGGGGAGGACCCCTCTATGCCCCGGGACATCTTGCTGGGAGAAGCTGGGGACCTGAGGATGGGCAAAGAGGTCTTGGGTACAACCACTACCTCCAAGTCTCCTGCTCCCTCATGCCTCTTGAGGTCAACCCTCAGCCAAGGCCATGTTGGACCATGAGTAAGGGAAGAGGCCGAGAACCAGGCAGTCCTATTTTTGAGTCCTGGCACCCCCACTGCCTAGCTCTGTGACCTTGGACAAGTCCATACACTTCTCAGCCTCAGCCTCTACATCTGTGAAATGGGGTAGTAACTTGTCTTTCAAGGCTGTCGCAAGGATTAAGGGAAATGATGCTTACAAAGCACTTTGTGCAGTGGGTGGCACATAGTAGCTGCTCAATAAATAGTAAGGACTATTTGGGGGCCCTGGGTAGCTCACTTGGTTGGGTCTCTGCCTTAGGCTCGGGTCATGATCCTGCGTCCTTGGGATCGAGCACTGAGTCGGGCTCCCTGCTCAGCGGGGAGCCTGCTTCTCCCTCTCTCTTGGCTCCTCTGCGCAGTTCGTGCTCTCTCTCTCAAATAAACAAACAAAATCTTAAAAAAAAAAAAGGACTATTTGTCGCAGAGCAGGAGGGACAGAGGATCTAGTAGTCCTAGGCTCCCTGCCTTTTTCCACACCACACCCCTGCCAGGTCAGCATCGTCCCAGGTTGGGAATCACCTGGGACTCTTCTCCCTAGAGGCAAGGGCCTGGAGGCAAGGGCCGAGATAGGGAGGCTGGTACCAAACCATCCACTCCTTGTGGGGGTGGCAGCACTTGCCAGCTTAAGACCATGCAGGGGGTCCAGCTGCTGTGCCAAAATCTCAGGCTAAAAGTCAAAGGCTTGGCCAGGGAACTGGGGACAGGGAGGGCAGTGACACTTGTCTCAGTGTCCCCACCAGGAAGGGGTCACAAGGGAAGGACAGGCCAAATTCGTTCTTGCTCCCTGGATGGCCCTCTGAGGTTGGGGTGCAGTAATGAGACACTGCATTTTCAAAGAGGTCCCCAGATTAGAAATTGTGTCATTCTGCCCGTTTCTGCCCAGACCTGGAGGTCCTAAATAATCGCTTCCTTGGTCACTAATTTGTTCTTCCCTGCAGCTCTGCGGCGGTGGGCAGCCTTCCTCTTCCCATCTGATGGATGAGGAAACAGAACAGGGAGAAGGGAGGCCTCCAAGCTCCAAGCTCTGTGCATCCTGGGAGTCCTCACAGGAAGGAGCATAGGTGGGTGTGTGTGGGAGGGAGTCGGGGCTGGGGTGGGAGCAGCATACCACACGGGGGGGGGGGGGCTCTGGTCCTGGCCCTCCGGTGATTGCAGGCTGCCCGCGGAGGCTGCCGGGGAAGGTGACTCCAAAGCAGCATCAATCACCAGTGAATTAACCAGCCATCCATCAATATTAGGGAAGGTATTGCTTTTTAATGGGGCCAAAGAATGTGTGTTCCTGTGACTAGTGGGAATATTTGTCAAATGCCTGAGAACCTGGTAAATAAGCTCGAATGAACCAGTGTTTGTAGAAACAGATATTAATGACTAGATTCTATAACAGAGCAAGGGTGCCCAGTGTTCGTGGAGCACCTTATGGGGACTGGCTGGAGGTGGGGAAGCCCTGAACATCTTTAGCCCATGGGACTCTCAGAACGACTCCCTATTTCACAGGCCAAGTAGCCGTGGCTTGCTCACGTCTGGGCTGTGCCCTCCACTGACCAGACTGCTGCTAAGGGGTGGCAGTGGGGGGCTGGTGACTTGAGAGCTAACTTTCCAGGAGACTCCAGTCTAAGGACCACCTGGAGTGAGGGCTTGGGTGGGGGAAAGGGCACTCACTGGAGACCTGGTGGGTGCCTCCCAGAGAGGCATGGGTCCTTGATGCCAGGGGACTGACATCAAGGACATGGCCAAACACCAACCCCTTCTGCCTAAGGCTGCCCTCATCTGATAATGACCCTCTGGTGTGCAGTGAGGGGCTGGGGGCTCCTGGAGGAGGAGATTCAGCCAGGGTGAGGAGGCTTGGAGGGGAGGGGCGCCATGAGAAGGGGCCTTAGGAGTTCCCTGATAGAATGGGGCTCTGCAAGGGGGAGAGACGGGGCTCAGGAAGGGGGTGGGGCTCCGGGGGGGGGGGGGGGAGGCATTTTCCAAGAATACAGAACAGAAGGCTGGCCCTCTTCTGGCCCAGGCACCCCTCCTGTTCCCTAACCTTGCCCACCTGCCCACAATCCCTTCAAGGCCTGAGTCTCCCAACTTAACAGGATTTGTAGGTTGATAAGGTCCTCGGGCTCTCCTCTTCCCACCCCTTACTCGACCCTGTCCCTAAGGGATCTCATTTCCTCTGTCCACATCCATGGCTCATCAAACCTGGTTTCATTGCCAGCTGGAAGCCTCCTTTCAGCTGCCTTCCATCCTTTTATTGCTCTCTGCAGGGACCCTCCCCACCCCCAACTGGACCAAGTCTCTGTGCCCAGGGACCCTGCCGGGCTGCCCCCTGAGGACCCTGGATCCAGGCCCAGCCTTGGTTCTGCCTGCAGCCAATGACTATCTCTGAGCCTCAGTGTCTTCCTGGGCTCTACAGTGATGATGAGCCATGTCTTGGCTGCCTCTTGGGGAGCCCAGGAGGCCTGGGTGGACAAAGGTGTGGTTTGGAAGCACTTTTGGACACAGGCTATCTGCCCCCATATGGCTTTGGGACCCAATGCACTGGGCATTTCTGATTTCTCAGCTCACTGACAGTACAAGTCTGATGGGTGAGCCCTGTTTCCCACTTTGACTCCCTCAGCAGCCAGCCCACTAGTTTCAAAATACTCAGGGCAGATGCAAAATGGAACATTGGGACCACCAGCTTTCTTGGAGCTGCACCATGGGAATAGCTTTGTTCTGTTTCTTTGCCTCCAGCTCCATGTGCTAGGCCTGTCCTGTCTCCACTGGACTTTTGAGGGAAGTCCCTAAAAAGATCCTTACTGACTGATCAATGCACAAGCCCTGATGAACTCCTACTCATCCTTCAAGGCCCATTCAAACATCTTTTCTCAGAATCTCTCCTCTGAGCTCCTGAAGCACTTGGCCCTCTCCTGTCCTGGCCCATAACCATGATTCTAATTTGTTTTATGGTGGAGTTGGTTATAAACATGCTTGTTTCTCTTCTGAGATGGGGAGGGAGTAGTGGGGTGAGGGGTGGTCTTTGAGGAAGGGACTCAAATCTGGCTCTGGGGCCCAACATTGCACAGCGCAGTACATGGCGCCCTTGCGTGTCCCTGTGACTGGTTCTGAACA
Organism: Neomonachus schauinslandi; assembly: GCF_002201575.2. Lineage (NCBI taxonomy): Eukaryota > Metazoa > Chordata > Mammalia > Carnivora > Phocidae > Neomonachus > Neomonachus schauinslandi. The sequence goes on along the minus strand of NC_058407.1, from coordinate 167,785,902 downwards.
GGACAGGTAAAACTGAAGCTTCCAGGTGTGGCCGCCGGCAGGAACTCCTCTGCTGAAACCACAGGCAGTCTCCCCGCCCCCGTAGTAAGGGCCCATTGTGCCCTCGGGCGTGGCTGCGGCACCTGCTTGGCAGAGTCCAGGAAGCTCAATAGAGCCGTTTTAGAGAAGGGCAAACTGAGACCTTGACTTGCCATGGATGTTTCGATCCTTCTTCCCCCTCTTCCCCCCGCCCCGCTGGACTGGATGTTTCTGGAAGACATGGACTGTGTCTCCTTGGCGTCCGTGAATCTGAGCCTAATTCAGAGCTCGACGGAGACCAGGCGTTCAAGACAGCGTATTGGTTGAATAAACGGATAAATGAATGAAGTTCGTCTGGCCTTGCAGGGGCCCCACCCCGACTGGATCAGTCTGGCCCCTGGCCTGCCCGCAGGGTTTCAAGCCTCGCCGGCCCCGCCCCGCCCCGCCCCCCGGCCAGCTCACCCTTGCTCCTCCATCATCTCCTGCAGTTCCATGCACTTGAGCTCCACGCGCCGCTTGCGCTCGTGGTCCAGGATCTCGCGGTGCGCGCGCTTCACCAGGCCCGGCTCCGCGGCGCGCAGCTCCTCCTCCGCCCGCGGCCAGGTCCCCGAGGAGGCGCCCGGCTGCGGGAAGCCGTTCGCCGCATCCGGGGGGGACGGCATGCTGGCCGCCCCGTTGTTCACGGTGGAGGACATGGCGGCTGGCCCCGGAGCCGCTGGCCTCGGCCCTGCGAGACAGACACAGACACCAGGCGGGTGGTCACTTCTCGGCCACCTGCTAAGCTCCTCTGCGCGGGTTAATCCTGGAGATTTAAAGGCCCACTCATGGCTCTAATCCGCTTCCTCTCATGCTTGGGGGCGGGGGCGGGGGCTGATGTCAGGTTAGCAACTTTGGGTCACACCTCAGGGTCACACCAGGCTTTCCCATCTGCAAAGTGGGTGGATGCTGGACTAGAATGCCGTCAAGGGCCGTGGGCTTGGAATAGTCATCTCCAGGGACCTAGTAACCACCTAGGCAACGCACTCTCCCTTATACCAATTCCTGGGCCCCTGCTTGCACACCTGCTAGTAACTTCCCCAGGGAACCACATGGGTCTCTGGGAAAATTTGTTGTCTTTTTTTTTAAGTGTATTTATTTATGTATTTATGTATTTATTTAATTTATTTAAGTAATCTACACCCAATGTGGGGCTCAAACTCACAGCCCTGAGATTAAGAGTTGCGTGCTCTTCCAGCTGAGCCAGCCAGGTGCCCCAGGTAAAATCTGTCAGTTTTATTTTTGTTTTTCCTTCAGCCTCAGTTACACTTCTCTACCTCACTCTGAACACACACTGTCCTGCTGGCCTATGGGGTCACAGGCTACATGGGCTCCCCACTCCCAGTCGGTTCCCAGGGCAGCCCTGCGGAAGATGGGAAGATGCAGTTGACTGCAATCCCACCACACACGCAGTTTTCAGTTGATCTGGCCAACTTCTCCAAAGCCAACCTTCCAGGTGTGGGCCAGATCCAGAGGGACGCCCACAGGTCTGTCCCCTCCTTTGTTCTGGAAACACTGCTCCTGAAGATGTGACCAAAATGGCACCGACATTAGCTCTGCAGACAGCCGCATCCTCCTGCAAGCTCAGTCATGTGGGAGGCAGCATGGCTCCAAAGGTAAGAGGCCTTGGCTCCACACTAGGCTCAGAGTAGAGTATGCACATGCACCATGTGCAAGCACCCTCCTGTGCACCAAGGACCTATCTTGACAGAGGGGAGGCACCTCCAGCTATTTCCATTTCCTTTCTCCTAGGCTCCAGCTAGTTGCTAAGCAACAGAGAGGCCTCCTTCCCAGGGAGTGGGATGGGAAAGAGGGAATTGTGGAGGGAGGTGGGAAGAAGGGATTGGGCATGTCTGGACATCCTGGATGGGGCCTTTCCTGCAACACAACCCCACAACAGTCACTCCCCTCACTGGCCTTGGAGTGATGGGGGTGGGGGTGTTCGGAGCCACAAAAACTGGAAGGCAGGGAAGGGGACACCAGGCAGTGATGGTGACGATGAGAACATAAACTCTTTTCATCCCCCTAAATCCCAAGCCCCTGGGTTCTAGGCCAGGCTCCTCTACTCCTTGCTGTGTGACGCTGAGGATGTCACTGACTTTCTCTGAGCCTCTGGTCCCTACCTGTGCCTGGGAGCATCATCTAGACTCTTCTGGAGAGGAAGGCTCTTGGGGCTTTGCAGACCAAATCTGTTCTTCTAACCTCTCTCTCCATCCCTAAGCCCTGCCAGCTTCCCACCTCTGTCCTAGACCAGCCCTGCACCCAGCTCCACCAGGGCCTCTCGTGGGGTGACCCACAAACACCACACACTCACTAAGCCCCACACGGAGCTCTGAGAGTCCTGCTCTCCACCTGCCTTGGCCATAGTGCTTGGCCATGGGTGACCCTTCTGGCTGTTGGTCACCCGCACCAGGGACCAACATGTGTGGACATGTGTGGGGCTTGGAGATCCCTGTTGCTCTGGCCCACCACAGCTTACCTGTCACCAAGTTTGGTCCCCTATCCCCTCTTCTCAACATCGCTTCCATTTATCCACTTGCTCCCCTCCTGTCACCAGCAAAATCCAAGCCCCTCACTCTGATCCGCTGCCTCTACATCCTGCCTCCCCCATCCCGCACCCCCCACCCCACCATCACCATCAGCAACCTGAGAGATCAGTCCAGGAGCACATCAGACTGTGTCATGCCCTGGTTAATAGCCTCTAGTGGCTGTTGTCACTGTGGGCTCATAGGTCTGCCCTGCCCCCCACCCCGCCCCTGCACTGAGGACTGCTTAGCTTTCAACTCCTAGTGCCAGCAAAGTGCCTGAATGAGCAGGTGGAGCTTGATGCACATGGGTGGAACAAATAGAAGATAATTACAACAGGAGGCGGGATCGAGTACTGCCTCCTGGCAGAGTCCTTAACAACGTGTAAGACCCCTTCACATTTTGCCTTATGCTATCTTGCAACTTCCTCCCTTGCTACGCCTCATCCGGTAGCCAACATCCAGCCCCTTGGCCTTGGTCATCAGTCCCCAGACATGTACTCTCATTCCTTTGGGCCCTTGCCCATAGAGTTCCCCTGTGCTGGAATTCCATTTCCTCTCTTTTCCACCTGGGGAGCTTCTGCTCATCCTTCAGGGCCCAGCCCAAGTGTCACCTCCTCTGGGAAGCTGTCCCGGCTTCTCAGGAAGAGTGGGCCATTATCTATTTGTGCTCCAGCTTTTGTCCTCACCTCTATAGATACTGAAGTTCAACTTGTTATTTGCATCTGACCCCCCCTCCTGAACTGTGAGCACTTTGAGGGGAGGGATCCCCTCATTCTGGTTTCCCAGAGCCTACCCATCACTTGGAAGAGGCGTGCTGAGGGTATGGGGAGAAAGTGCTTCAGCTCCAGGGGAGCCCACGGAGCCAGGTTCTGAGCCATGCTGCCCTGCATGCTTTCTCTCTGACATGGGCGAGGCTCTCCAGCCTAGAAGTTGGCCTGAGCTCCTTGAGGGCAGCGGGGAGGGGAAGCTGGTGGGAGCAGTTCTGAGCACACTCAGATCTCCAGACCCCGTCCCGAGCAGTTCTATCCCCAGCACTAGGAGAACACCTGGCTAAGATTGCTAGTCCGCTGAGGGCAATCTTTCGGGAATGGCTCTAAGAAGGAAAAGAGAGGGTATATGGGCAGGGGCCATCTGGATTTTCACTGGGACAGATGGTGGATTCTACCAACTTCACCTGGTGGGTTGGAGGCCGCCACCAGGCAGGAATCAGATATAGGGTATTGAAGGATGACCCCTGAACGCCAGGCCCCTAAGAATAGTCACTGCATGTGGAGCCCATTTCCTTCCAAGCTGCAGGTGCTGGGCCAGCCCACCAGGGAGTTACTGCAGGCACAAGGTCTCTCTGAGAGGCATCTCACCTTATCTTTTATGGAATCCCTGTGAAACTGCATAAGGAGAGAGAGATATTGTGGTTATTGGAATGAATATTCTGCACTGTTGTAATCGGTGGATAGACTGACCTGTGCTCAAAGGGAGCTGATTCATGGATCAATGTCACATTAGATGGAGGTATTTAGTGGAGGACCACAGGGCTCTGTCCTCACCCATGTCGATCTGGTATGTTCACCACTGACTGGATGGAACATTGATAATCTGATGATCAGATTCATCGAGGACAGCACCTGGAAAGCCTCATAAATAGAGTCAGTTTCTAAAAGGACTCAGTAGGCTGGAAAGATGAAAGGAATTGAAGAAGGTGGAACACGACAGAGACAAATCCCTCACTCTGAAGCTGGATCCCAAGCTAACTTTCTAAAATTGGAATGGGATAGACATGATTTAGAAGCAGCATATTTAGGAAGGATTTAGGGGTTTTCAATGGTCACAGACCCGATTCGAGTCAATATCATATTGTGGCATGTTATCTTAGGCTGCCTCAACAAAGACATGATTTCTAGAATAGGGAGGTGATAAGAGTATACAGGTGGTCAGAATCCCTATCTTCATTTTTTTTTTTTTTAAAGATTTTATTTATTTATTTGACAGAGAGAGACAGCGAGAGAGGGAACACAAGCAGGGGGAGTGGGAGAGGGAGAAGCAGGCTTCCCGCTGAGCAGGGAGCCCGATGCGGGGCTCGATCCCAGGACCCTGGGATCATGACCTGAGCCGAAGGCAGACGCCTAACGACTGAGCCACCCAGGCGCCCCCAGAATCCCTATCTTCAAATTGTGAAGGATTGTAGAGGATTTAGGCCAAACCTGGCTGAATCTGTAGGGAATCTGATAGGGTTGGGACGCCTGGGTGGCTTAGTCGGTTAAGCATCTGCCTTTGGCTCAGGTCATGATCCCAGGGTCCTGGGATCGAACACCACATGGGGCTCCCTGCTCAGCTGGGAGCCTGCTTCTCCTTTTCCCTCTGCCCCTCTGCCCTGCTTGTGCTCTTTCTCTCTCTCTCAAATAAATGAATAAATAAAAGTCTTAAGAAAAAAATACTAAGATACACAGTTAAATTAAATTTGAATTTCATGAATTTCATAGTTGGGGCATACTTATACAAAAAAAAAATCATTGTTTATCTGAAACTCAAATTTAACTGGGTGTCTTATATTTTATAGGTCAAGCCTACCTGGGACCCACCCCAGACCTACTGAACCCGAATCTCTGGGGCATCGTTCATGTTTCCCGAGTGATTCTGATACAGACTCTCTCTGGACCAGCCATTGGGAGCTGGTGTCTGGAGCAGCAGTTCTCAGATTTTATTCAGCATCAAAGTCACCCAGAGGGTTTGTTAAAACACAGCTTTGGAGTTTCTGATTCAGTAGATCTGGGGTAGTGTCTGAGAATTTGCATTTTTTTTTAAAGATTTTATTTATTTATTTGACAGAGAGAGACACAGCGAGAGAGGGAGCACAAGTGGGGGAAGTGGGAGAGGGAGAAGCAGGCTTCCCGCCGAGCAGGGAGCCCGATGTGGGGCTCGACCCTAGAACCTTGGGATCATGACCTGAGCCGAAGGCAGACGCTTAACGACTGAGCCACCCAGGCGCCCCTGAGAATTTGCATTTATAACAAGTTCTCAAGTGCCCTTGATGCTGCCAGTCCTCCATCACACACTCGCCAATCTGGGCTGTTCCAGAAGAAAGCCAGGACTCCTGCAGGGAAGTCAGCTAGAGTGGACTTCAACTAAGCCCAAGACAGGATTTTTTTTTTTTTTCCTCTTAGCAATCAAACCTTTAAGAAAAAAAAGCAGTTCAGTTCATCCTAATATAAGTGAGTTCTCCATCACAGGAATGTTCGAACAGGAAGTAGACATTATATTCACTCAACAAACACCCACCCAGCATCTACTCGGGCCTGAGCCTATGAAAGCCTGGGCATTTGGAGATGAACATGACCCTATCCTGGCCATCTGGGAGCTCATCTGGGAGCTCATGGGCTGGTTTGGGAGACCAGATGGATGGTGCAGCCATTTATTGTGATGGGAAACATGGAGGGCAAATTGGGGGTGCACTGAGAGTGAGGAGCTTTTGGGGGTCAAGCAGGCCCTCACTCTCACCCTGACCCTAACATGATAAGGTCCTTGGAAACATTTACACTGAGTTTCTTTGGAGGTAGAGCAGCAAATGGGGGAAGTCTTTAGTGCTGATTGGCTGTGAGACACTGAGAAAGTCAGTCCCCCTCTCTGGACCCTTTTTCCCCACTGGTCAATGAAGATGGTGGACTCAAAGATCCCGCAGGTCCTTTCCCCCCTCTGGAAATCCAGGTAATACTAACTTGTATATATACCGCCAAGCCTTCAGCCTGGCCCCTTCCTGCTGATGTAGTCAGTGGCCAGAGCCACACCAGCCACCCCCAGAGCTCAGCCCTGAGGCTGTCAAGGGCAAGCCCAGATGGGGGGAGGGGGGAGCCATACCCACGTGCATATTAACAACGCTGGCTGATGGGGGGGAGGAGCATCTCCTCTCCTCTTGGCCAGGAAGTGGTTCAAGAGCCAGAGCCCTGACTTCCAAGTCTTATGGGTGAATCCCTGGGCTGGCCTCCATCCCTCAGACCCAAGCCAGGCTCGCCTGAGCTGGCCTGGCTGAGAACAGGATGGAACACAGTCTGGCTGCAGCTACCTTCAAGCCCAGCTCTGCTGGGAGAGATTCACTGAAGGCGAAGCAGCCTAGCAGTACTGCAGGGTCCAGTCTGCTGACAGGCACAGAGGCTTCTCAGCTAATGAGCTCATCACTCACCCCAGGGCTCAGAAGGGTAGGATGCTCAGGTACAGTAGCGACCTGGCCAGGTCTGGGGAGGGGGCAGTGGACCACATATGCATCTGAGGGGGGAGAGGGGGACGTGCCCTGGGGAACCCTGGTTTGATGGGGAGATATGGAGGCTTTTGCGGGGGAACTCATGAGCTGAGGGACCTTGGTCATGTGACTAAAACTCTGTGCCTCAGTTTCCTTGCCTGTAAGATGGAACTAATAATAGCATTCTCCCTCTGGGTGTGTTGTAAAGGACTAACCCCTGGGAAATGCTATCCCAGTGCCTGGCATGCGATGAGTGTCTCATGGGTGGTGCTGGTGGTCACTATCGTTGCTTGTCAATGGTGACTCTCCTCTTTTGGACACAATGGGTGTGAGGAATCCCTACACGTCCAGGTGAAGATGCCTAGGAAGCCTCAGATCAGGGGTATGAGGAGGCTATGATCTGGGGCCTGACTTGGGAGTTGTCATTACATTGGGAAGACTGAAACCCAGGAGTGAACCAGGTAGTTGTTTGGGGAGGGAGGAGAGGGCAGAGGTTGGCCAGGGCAGGGGGTGGGCACCATTCCGAGGAGTTTGCTGGACTGACCTCAGCCACTTTCCCTTCCCTCCCTGTGGCTACTTCTCCCCCTTCCCATCTCAGCCTCCAGCACTAGAGAACCCCCAAGGTGGGCCCCTGGGGCCCCCTTTGATCCCTAGAGAGCAGCACCCTTCCCTTGGGGGCTCCTTTACCTGCCCCTGCCCTCTAGAGACCCACCTCCCCAGATATAGTGCTGGGACTCGGGGCCACCACCCCCTCAAGGTACAGATTTCCATGGCTTCAAGCAAGCTCTGGATCCATGGTCACACAATCTAACCACCATCTTGCCACTAAGGTCCTTCTGTCTCCCGTTGGCCCAGGACTGGGGTGGGGAGTAGACAAAGAGCATGGATTCAGAGCCAGAAGACTTGAGCTTGAATTCTGGCTCTACCACTTCCGTCTGGGTGACCAGGGTAAGTCCTTAAATCTCCCCAAGGCTCATTTTTCTCATCTGTAAAATGGAGACAATACCCCCTACTTCATAATGTGGTGGGATGGTTCATTCTTTCAGTGACAAGCTTGTTATGAAGACAGATCCTGATGACCCTCCTCACCCCACCCCATGCTGGGGGAACAAGAAAGAGACCAGAGGGCATCTGTTTTGTGAAGCTCTGGGAAGGCTTCACAAAGGCAATGGTGTTTGAATTGGCCCTTCCAAAGATGAGTCTGTAGAATGAAGAAGGAGTGGAGACAGGGCACAGCACAGGCTGAGGGCAAAGGCCTGGCCCTGCCCAGGGACCTGGGACCACGAGGGGCAGGGTCTGTGGGATGCATGATGCGGTGAAGCCAGTCTGTGAACAGAGGGTGAGCCCTCCCAGAGAAGAAGCCCAGTGTGTGGACAGGGGGGTGGGGAGGGGCAGGCCTCCTGAGTTTCCTGGAGGAATAAAATTCTGATGTGGCACATCAGAAACGTGATGGAACTTACAAACACACAGGAAACCAGGTACTTAGGTTGTGAAACTAAGTCCGGGTCTTTGTAAAAATGAGTGCGCAACCATAGCGGTTTCTCAAGATATTTTATCAAGCTGGAAAAGAAAACCCATCTCCACTGGGTCCAAGGAATCTGGGTGTGCCCCTACCCCACCCCCACCCCTGGCACTGAAGCCAGGCTGCACCCCTGGCACTGACATGTCCCCTGGAGCAGAAGTGGGGGTTGCTCTCCTAGTACCCCTCCCTTCCCTGGGGGACCCTTCTCTCAACCCCCAGGCCATAAGCATGAGCATGGGGAGATGGGCAAAGGTCATCAAGTAGTGGGTAGAACAAACTGGAAGCCTTCCCTGCAATCTGTACAAGAAGAGGGTGGGTCTGGGGGCTCAGGACCACGTAACAGCCCCCTCAGCCCTAGGTTCAGGTCACTCATTCATGTCACAGCTATTCAGTGAATGGCCACTCTGCCCCCGCCCCCACCCCCGAGGATAAGAGATGCAGGGGAAGATGCACTAATGCCTATAATGTAGCAAGATGAGTGCTGGCATGGGGGATATGGCAGATACGTCAACTGAGCTGGGTGTGTGGGGAGAAGCATAGCTGGGAGGTCTTCCTGGAGGCAAGATCTTAAAGCATAAGGAGGAGTTTGTGGGACAATGAAGGGGAGGAAGGATGTCCTGGGCAGAATGTGGGGATGTGTGGGAAGAAGGCTTGAAGAGGAAAGAGGGAAGAGCATGAGCTTGTGCATGGCTGAGCACAGAGGGCTGGGGGAGGGGGGCCGGGGAACTGAGGAGCTAGGACCATACCCTGCAGGTAATGGGGAGCCAGTGAAGGCTGCTGAGCTGGGGAGGTCATGGTCAGATTTGCATTTTCAAGGATCTCTCTTGCTGCCCAGTGCCCTCACTTTTGGGGGTCCCTGCCCTTTGGAGAGAGGTCTGACCCTAAGGGTCAGCCCAGCTCAGACGTAGATCTGCAAATGGCCGAAGAGCCAGCCGGGGTTCAAGGAGCTTACCATGTGCCCTAAACTGACTTAATCTCTGTGCTTAGTTTCCTCACCTGTAAAATGGGATTAATAAAAACCCCCCCCCCCCCCCCCAGTTTAGGGGTGAAGTAATTAGCCCTTAAATTAAGGGTACATAGTAAGTTCTATGTATAAGCATTAACTGCTAGTCTTACCCATAAACAATGCCAATGGGTCTTAAACCACTACAGGCGGGAGTTAACCAGTAAGACCTATAGATCAGTATAAATCAGAACAGATCAGGTAGATAAGCACCGTTCCAAATCAGCACCAGCTTGTAAAGACTAGCAGTGCTACAAGGCGGCTTCTCACAGATAAAACCCCCACAGAGCCTGCAGCATGAAACTGGGGAGTAAGGCACTCAGGCAGGCCAGCAATGAGAGGGTTAAGCAGAGTGAGCTTCCTCCCTGCCTCCTTGGAGTCTCTCTTGGGAGGTGTTGGCACTGCTGTTTGTTACCCAACCCTCGAGAAGATGCTGCAGGGGGGAGGGAGAGCCGCTGAAAGCCTTCCTTTTAATTATTCAGCAGCCGGAGCTTCCTGCTGCCCCCAGAGGAGCTGGGAGGCAGGCTCTGGCCAGAGCCCCGGGGGCTGGGTCTGGCTGGGTCTGGCTGGGTTGGGGGAAGGGCCGCTTCCAGGAGGGGCAGGCAGCCTGGCCCACGAGGGTGCTGGCCCCACAGCCTGGGCTGCAGCCCTCGGGGGGAGTGGGGGTCCCACTCCTGCCCCACTGTCCAGCCAGGCCTGGGCGGGGCTTGGAGCTGTCCTCTGCCTACAGCCTGGGTCTGCTGTGGAACGGATGCATGGATGCGGCACGGCTGGCCAAACTCCTAGAGCCAGGCTGGGGTGTCCAGGGCAGGCAAGGGAGGGAGGGCAAGCCCACTGTCCACAGGAGAAAGCCCAGGTAGGTTAGCGGGCACCTGAGTCCCGAACAACCTGTCCAGACCCCCTGTGTCTCAGACACACTGCACTCTTCAACACACCAGCCCCTGCTGCTCCCTCTGCCTGGAATGCCCTTTCCCTTCCATTTTTCCCTACAAGACACTGCTCAAGCATCTCCTCCTCTGTGAAGCCTTCCCTGGCCTCCCGTGGGGGACGCACCTCTGCTGTGCTCTCAGAGCCTTACCCTTGGGCTGCCACTCTGAGCATCTACTTCTTTCTACTGTGACTGCTCCCTGGCCTGGTGGGGGCTCTCCCAGGGCAGGGGCTCCAAGGGCTCTCCAAGGGTAACACCCATCTTTGTGTCCTTTGTGCCCAGCACAGAGCTTGGCACAATGCAACCAATCTGTGAGCCTTTATTAAAACATCTGTGAACTTTTATTGAAATTCAGCCTGTGTTTGTGCTGATGGGGAGGTCACTACTTATTTTTTTACCACTTCCAGAGACCTCAGCAGGAAAGGTCCCTGGTTACTGCTTCAATGTGCCCAGAATTTGCGTTTGTTGGCATTTTTTGCACAGGTCACATTGTCATATACTTGGTAAACCTTGGAGTTCAGCTCTGTCTTTGAATGGGTAGAAAGGACTTGCCTGGCATCCAGGCTCCCGCCGATCAGCCCAGGGCCCCTGTCCCTCTTTCTGCTGGCTCTGATTTGGGGTCCCAGAGCAGAGGACTTGGGTGGCAGGTCCCTAAGGACAAGGAGGCCTCAGCTGTCTGCTCCCTACAGAGGAGCCCACAGTAGAGGTGGTACAGCCCTGGCAAGACCAGTGCAGTCCAGGACAGGCCACGGAGGGCCTGAAGCCAGAGTTCAGACTGGATTCATCAACAGAGGACAGTGGGGGAACCCACAGACCAACGCAGACCAGCATTAAGACCAATGGAATAGAGCAGAACATGCAACACTGGTCATTGAAAATAATGCAGACCAGTTCAACTTGGAAGGCAGACCTGTATAGACCAGTGCTGATCCCAAGCAAACAAGTAGTCTATTAGTCTCCCTTCCCTGCACTCCGGTAGAACAAAGGAACTCCGTCCCACCCAGCCCACTCTGCTTCTCTTCAGGGTCCTCACTGGACTTCGGATGGCAGACAGCTTCCCTGTGGCTGCCTGAGCTAGAATGGAGATTTGAGGTTCGGCGGGGGTGGTGTGGGGGGAGGTGTAACCGGAGAAAGAAGCTTTTCATGGCTGAGCTGTCACCGATGGCATGGGCTGCCAGGGAGGTGATCTCTGTGTTCTGGGGAGGGTTCAAGCCAGATGGCCTTGGCGAGGCATCCTGGGGAGAGACACCTGTGTGCCAGAACTCCGTACTCTCTGAGGACTCTCCCTAGCTGGCCTTTGGGGCTGAACCTGCAGTGAAATCAGACAAGCCCGTGGGCCGACATCAGTTTCCATCATGCCCTTCACCCGCTTCTCCCCGCAAGGACCAGATCCCTCAGGCTCACACCTGGGAGCTGGGCTGAGGAAGGGTAAGATGGGCCAGAAGCTGTAGGATCAGATCTCTTTTCCTTTTTGAGACTCAGTTTCCCCATCTGGCCGAAGTGTCAGGGGCCTCGGTACTACTGGGGCCAGGGTAGCACTGGCCGGTGGTCCAAGACTTAGAAGAATCCAAGTTGGTGGTGATGTGCTGCCCCGGGAGTTCTCAGCAGGAAGGATGTGTGCGGGACAGAGAGACAAGCCCCTTCCACCCACTGGGGAGGGTGACAGGACAAGCCAGGGCAGCAGCCTCCACTGCCCACACAATCTCATTATGGAAAATTCCCTCTATTGACTCAGCTCTAATCAAGCAGGCTGCCCTGGGCATCCCCCCCAGGTTTCTGCTGGGCCGGGTGAGATCAAAGAGAGAGCGCTGGGCTGGGGGCTGGAGCCTCGCCTGCCATTCCCATGGATCCAGATGCGCCTCCTGTTGCTAGGCAACAGCCTCCAGTCTCTTCTGGTCCTTCCTCCCCCAGGGGCTGCAGGATCGGGCAGTAAAGGGGGAGAGAGAGAGAGACCCCACATTCGTTCGCTAGGTCTTCCCTTACCAAGCTAGAGATCTCTGTCACCCAGGTCCCCCTCTTACCCAGGAAGCACCTCTCCTCTCCTGGCAGCTTGACCCTCCTGCAAAAATGGACCCCTTTTCTCCCCTCACATTTGTATTCATCTCCAGAATACTCAAAATTCACACCTCCTGTGCTCCACGTAAACACTCAGGAAGACAGGCCCAGGGATTCTGGAGAGGACAAGGGACCCACAGGGGGTCTGCGAAAAAGTCAAGGCTACCAACTTCCAGCCCAGCGTTGGCCTCCTAGATGTAGAAGCCATTTAAGCTTCAGAGAGCAGCTCTGAATTCACACTCCCAGTTTTGAGTGGGTTGGCACTTTTTTTTTTCTTTTTCCAAAACGTAGGATGCATTTCATAGTAGTTTTTTTCTTTTTTGTTTCAAGTGCTATAAGTTAAAACTGTAAGTTGTGTTTTAAAACAGGCATAAAAATGTACTGTGGGTTTTGGGGGCTGTAATTGACTAAATAATGCAAATCTGATCACTTGATCACATATGATATTTTGCATATTTTATCTACCCTATACTGCTCATCTTTCCCTTTTTTTTCTTTAGCCAAATATATGCATGCCATCCAGCAGTTGTTATGCGGTGACCTACTTATGTAATGGCTTATTTAGGATTTTAAGTTATCTCCCCACTCCGAGGTCTTTACAGCCCTTAAGGTTGGAAAGTATCTCCCTTTTCCCTCTGGTCCCTCAACAGACCTTTTTATTTAATTCAACTAAAGGACAGGAAGAGTGATACATTTCCCAAAGCATGAAGAGCCAGAACTCAGGAGTCCAAGGGCCCAGCCCTGAGAGCCACTGGGAGATGCACAGTCCCTGTGCGGCCGTCCCGGCGCCCTTGGTCCTACCACTGCCGGCCATCTGCTCCCTCAGCTCTGCAGCACCGTATCACCTCCCTGACTCCCCTGCTCAGCCCCAGTCACACACTTCAACTTTGAGAGGCACAGCTTTCCAGGGTCCTTGACAAATGGTAGCCAATTAATGTCAATTAATCTGATTAGCCTAAATAGTTAATTAAGCAGTTAATTAACAACATCATTGACAATAACCTATGGCTCCTGAGGGATTGTGGGTGGGAGGCAGGAATGGTGGGGGCTCTTCTTGCTCTGGGAAGGGGTGAGTCCCTTAAGGTCAGACTGGGTGATTGGGCGGGGCCGCTCTCCCAGTCTCCACCTTGCTCTGCCATCAGTCCCAGGATCTTCATCGGGGCTTTGTCTGATTCCCACCCCCCCCCAAGCCCTCCCCTGGTCCCTGGCCGGGATTGAGAGGGTCTGATTTATGCTGGAGAGGCTGCACCTCAGCACAGCAGAGGAGGGCTATTGTCTGGAAAACTGTTCTGCCCTAAAATCCCAGACAGGAGTCCCTGCCTCTGCTGCCACCATCCCCACTCCAGACTGGGCACCTTGCTGCTTCAACCCCTGTTGGACATCCCCAAGCTGCAAAGCAGCCCTGGAAGGGTGTCGTCCCCCTGAAGCCCATCCTACAGCTGAGCGCACGGAACACCTCCCATAGGCCAGACCCTTTGTTTGCACTGGGGGCCCACAACAGTGACTAACACAGGGGTTCTGCCCTCCAAGAGCTCCTAGTCTGCACTATCATCGAACGGTGCGGCCTCTTTGTTCCTACCGTGTCTTAGCTGGGTGATGCTCGTGACTTTACAAACCGCTCTGTGCCTCAGTATCGCCCTGCTGTGACCTGACTACTTCATAGGACGTTGTGAAGACTAATGAGTTAGTACATGGGAAGCCCTTAGAGCAGGACCCAGCACATGGGAAATGCCCAATGGGTGTTCACAGCCTAGGGAGACAGAAGGGTAAACAACCAGCCAGGACAGAATACAAGAGGGGCCAAGAAGGAAGTAGCACGGGACACTTGGGGGCACACAGAGGGAGGAGAGCTTGGAACAAGGTATTGTCCAGAAGACACTGAAGTTCAAAGAGGTAGAGGAAGGGGGAAGAAGGGCATCCGGGCAAAGGCAACAGCATGGGCAAAGTGATGAGGCGCTGGTTCCCAACTCTGGCATGTACAATCACCTGGGAGCTTTAAAAAATGCAGATCCCCAGGGCCCACACTGAATCCATCATTATGGGTGGGTCCCAGGAATCTGCTTTTCACAGGCTGTTCTGGAAACCCCGAGGTAGGTACTCTGCACCTAGAGACCCATGGCTGCCGTGGTTCTGGGTGTCCCGGGTTGGGAGGAGCTGAGCTGCAGTAGGAGAGGCCCCTGGCCATGTGGCCCATGTTCTGAAAACACACTGCAGGCCCCCAATTCTCTCCATCTGTCCAAATCATGTTTGCCCTTCCGGGGTGACCTTCCCGAAACAGCTCTGGCCATTTGCTTACCTGCTGGAAACATCCCTTGGTTTCTCCACCGCCCACGGGAGAAAGGCCTGACCCCCTCTCCCCCCAGATTGGCACTAAGGCCCTTCATGAGGTCTCCTTCTCCAGCCTGGTCCTCAGCCCCTGTGCCCAGACCCCGACTCTCCAGCCACACTGTTCCCCAAGAGCTTGGTGTTCTTCCCTCCGCATCTCTGCTCATGCTGTTCTCTCTGCCAGAAATGCCTTCCCCTTTCCCTCCCCCTGGCAAACCTGTACTCCTATCAAGTCCATCTGTGAAGCCGGCTCCAAAGTCAACTGGGCAAGCAACCTCCCCCACTGCCAGTGACCCAGCTGTCCTTGGAATGCACCCTCATTAACCCATATTCTGTCTCAAAACGTTCACCAGTTTATGGGCGTTGCTTCCCACTGAACGGAGGGCTGCTTCTCCCTTTCTCCAGTGCCTAGCACAGAATTTGGGGATGACAATGGTAATTGAGCTGTTAAGTTCAGAGGAGGTGCTGAGCAAAAGTTTGATGTAGGAATGAATGAATGAATGAATGAATGATCATCTCTGCTTTCTGATACATGAGGAGCAGGGGACAGAGGGAGAGCGAATATGGAGGCAGAGAAGAGAGGTGTCTGGGGACACTGATGGATGAGTCACAGGGACAAATAAGCACATGTCAGACAGGGCCAGACAGGGAGGGGGGACAGGGCTGCTTGGAGGCAGGACCTGCTGAGTGTCCCAGCTTCCTTCCCATCCCAGAAGTTCCCTCTGGTGCCCTCTTGGGAAAAGGGGTGGCTTGGCTCCTCTGCCAGTCCTGAAGCCTGCTCCCCCAGCCTGGGGTTCTCTGTCTGATTCTGAGGGCCAGGCCAGCAGCCAAGGCTGGGCTCCCCATCCTGCCCTGCCCCTGGCCCACAGGCCTTGCTTTCTCCCACGTGCACATACACCCCTGACAATCTCCCGGTGGCATGTCTCCAGTACCTGTCCCCTTTGCAGTCACCTCTTCTCAACCCCCCACTTGTTTGTAGTTGGTCTCTTTCTTTCCATGTTTCCCCCCCACCCCCATGCAGCCAGAGTGGGCTTCCTAGAGGGCAGATCTGACCATTTCATGACGATGCTCCAAAGCCTTCTTTGACTTCCACTGCTTTCCAAATAAATCCCAGCTTACAGTCGTTCTTAAGATCCTTCTCGACCTGCGCAGGCCTGTCACTGCCCCCTGGGCTGCCCTCCACCTTCTACTCCCAGGCATGCCCTGTGTGCTATGGCTACATTAGATTATTCATTATCCTCTTAGCTCATCAGGACTTTTCATACCTTTGTGTCCACGCTGTTCTCTGGAGTGTTATGCCCTTGCCTTCTCCGTCTGGCACCTTCCCTGTTGTTCTCGAAAGCCAACTTCAATGCCCCCCCCCCCCCACACCCGAAGCCTCCTCTGGCTGCCCACATCACCGTGGTCACCTCAGCCCTATCAGAACATCAGCTCTGTTCCCTCATGCCTGCCTTTCCCACTAGTCTGGGCGCTCCTCAAGGTCAGGGTTGGTGCCTGGTTCACCTGGGTCCTCAGTGCTCAGACCAGGACCAGAAAACAGGAGGCACTCTGTAGATCTTGACCATGTGGTCTCACACTCAGATGGCTGCCATGTCTGGGGGGAACGCACTGGATTTAATCCTGGCCCGAGTCACTTCTCATCACACATCTAGAGGCAGGTATTCTTATGCCCCTTGTACAGGGGAGGAAACAGACCCGACTGTGGAGGTTCGGACCTAAATGAGATCAGAGCTCAGGAGACTGGCAATCACCTGATTCCCCATTCTAAGCTTTCTTCTGAGGTCTTTTTGGATCCAAGGGGATGTATGACCCTCACATGCTCCTCCTCCCCCAGCAGCTTTGGCCCTCCCCTCCTCAGTCTCTGGCTGACTGTTACACGGCCCAAAGCCATCTCTCCAAGGGAAACCCCCATAGCCAGAAGACCCGAAAGGTGTGTGCCCCACCCAAGAAGGAAGGGTGGAGGGCAAGGTTCTCCTCCCAGCTCTCACGGCTCCCTTGGGAAGCAGTTCCACCCATGTCCAGCCTTCAAATGGCCATTAAAGCAAGCTTTTTGAAAAATCTTTGAAGACATCAGAGAATTCTCAGGATAGAGTGAAAAATAGGATGCCGGCTTCCCTCAACAGTGTGTTTCCAGTTATTTAACTCTAGGTATCTATGAACACATGGACAAAATCCTGGAAGAAATATCCCCCATGTTCACAGTGGCTACCTCTGGGTGGTGGGACTACAGATGATTTCTATTTTCTCCTTGGCTTCTCTATTTTCTCAAGTCTTGTGCAAGGAAGATGTGCCATTCTTAGAATCACAAGAATTCAGTGAGACTTGCTTTTACCTGTCTCCAACCTGGGGAGTTTTGGGGGATGGTGGTGGGGATGGAGCTCAGTATGGGACAGGTCTCAGAGCCACAGGCCCTGCTCAAAGCTAGAAATAAAATAGGTAGGCCAAGAGCACCCCGGCTCGGGAAGCTGCCTGTACCCCGGGGTCTGGTTGGGCCCAGACCACCTCATAGGCCTCAAAGACCCCAGCAGGATGCTAAAGGAACTGTGGCCCTACTTGCCAGCTTCAGCTGGCACAGCAGCCTCTGCATTAGGCGAGAGGCCAGGGAGGGGGTGGCAGGAGGCTGAGGCCAGGCTGAATGCCTAGGAAGCAGTCCCGCAGGTGGATGGGCTGGCAGCATTTGGCTGGGGTAGGGGTGTCCCTGGGGCTTGGGGGCTGCTCTAGACCTAAGACACCCATGGCCACTGTGGCCTTTCTCCCAGGCTGAGAGTCAGCTTGGGCAGCCTGGACCTGCTCACCCGCCCCGGTCCCCTAGGCCCCCATTCTGGGTGACATGGAGTCAACAGGGCTTGGCCTCTGGGGATGGAGCTGTCACCCTCCTGTGCCCAGAAGAAGGTGAAGGAGCAGAACCCAGAGGTCTCAGCAGGCACTAAACCACAGTGAGAACCTAGGCTGGGCCAGCCTGGAGTCTGTAACTGTTGGTGATGAGCCCCTCCCTGTCATAAGCCCCTCTGCTCATCGGGGCTCCTGCCTCCTCACTGACCTCTCTCTCCCCTCACAGAGCAACCCACCACCCCCCTTCCTCTCTGAACCCACTCTCACTGATTACCCTCTCCCATCCTTCCTCCTCTCTGAGCCCCCCACCCTCTCACACCTAACACAGGTAGGTGTTAGAATTGAGAAGGAACTTTCTTGCCTGACCTCCCCTCCCCACTCAGACTAGACTAGTCATCAGACCAACTTATTCCCTCTCCTGGACCCTGCATCTGCTCTTTAGAGCATCAGCTGCAAAATCCCTCCCTCTCCCAAGACACCATGAATAAGCCTCAACCACCACACCCCTGCTGCTTCCCTGGAATTGGGGCCTGGGCACTTGTGTCCTGGGAGCCTCCTGGAGTCTAGTGAACAACTCTGGGAGGAGTATGGAGGGCATCTTCAGTGTCCCTGCAGGTCACGTCCAATCCTGGGCCAGGACGGCTAAATCCTGGCTCAGCGAAAGAATCTGGGGTCTCCACACAAGCCACTGGGCCTCTCTGAGCCATATTTTCCCCCTTTAGTTAAGACCCCAAGATTGTAGATGGAAGGGACAGGTGAATTTTAAATCTCAGCTCCAACTAATAAATCAAGCCCTGAAACACTTGGAGGTGACTTCTACCTCTGCCGATAGAACCACAGGCTTCCCGACATACACATTTATAGAGCAGAGAGATCTTAAAATCGTGGTGCTGGCAGGGCTCTCGGGGGTCATCCAGCAAACCCCATCATTTTATGGCTGAGGACATTGAAGCCCAGAGACAGGAAGGGACCTGCTCAAGGTCACAGAAGGAGCCAGGGGTGGAGATGGGCCCAGAAAGAAGGTCGAAGGTCCTCAGACTTCTGTCCCAGAGTCCTTCAGCCACCTCTCCCGCCCACCTCCTCCCACCTCCTGCTGGCCCACAGTGCCCTGGCTGACCCTCACCCAGGAGAGCCTGGGGAATTGAGGACAGAGTGGTGTTGTGGAAGCCACCCTGGGTCCCTGCGGCAGTGGCTGTGGGCTGCACCAAGACCTTCCTTTGTGACCTTGGGAAAGTCACGTCACTTCCAGGCCCTGTTTTGCTTCTCTGTGAAAGGAGCAAAAACACCTTTGATTCCAGGTTTTGTGAGGGGGAAATGAGGTCACGTATGTGAAGTGACAGATGCATGGCAGGGGCTCGGAGGGTGTGCGGGAGTTAAGGAAGGGAGGGTGGGCTCCCCTCATCTCCTCAGCAGAGCCCTTGATGGCTGCTGGGACAGGAGGAGCCTTGATTGTGCCCCCGGGGGCAGTAAGAAGTGGGCAGAGGAAGAGTAAAGTCAGTAGGGGAGGCTGACCCCAGCAGTGCTGCCAGTGGCTTGTGATCATGGCCCTGTCTCAGGGGGTAGGGGCTAACCGCTCAGAAAGGAACAGGCAGTCACTGGCTTGCTGAGGTCAGCAAGAGGTTGGCAGGCAGAGGAGGTGAGAAGTGGGTATGGCAGTGAGCAGATGGGCCTGCCCGACCCAGAGTCCCCCTCTGGCAGGCGTGACAGCGGCAAGGGTAGGTTGCGGTGGGAGCACCCAGCTGGCCAGTTCAAAGCACGTTCCGCCTCCAAATATCCCAGTGACCTTGGGGGAGTCAGCTCCTCACTGCACTGCACACCCTCACTCATACACCTCAGGCTGCCCACCTGGAAAGCCCGCATCACGAATCAAGAAACTGGCATTTAACTGGGCCTTGTTATCAAGGGGCTGGGACAGGTCGTCAGCTGCACTTCTGCCCCAGGGAAGACAGCTTGGGTGGCTTCGTGACCTTGGGAAAGTTACTCCAGTCTCATTTCTCAGCGGCAAAATAGGGACAACGATGGCTTCCTTGGGAAGCTTTTGTGAGGACTGAGTGAGTCATCTGCAGCACCGTGCCTAGCACGGAGCCTGGTACGAGGCCCTTGGCCAAGGTCCACCTCCTCTGGGAAGAGAAAGACGTGCTTCAAACAATGCTGAAAACTTTCCCACCTTTATCCAGCTCCTCCTTAAAAAATGCTTACTTGCCTTCAATCGACTAACACTAGCCCAGCATTTTCCAGCCCCAAAGTCGTCTCCCATCCATTATCTGGATTATTTCTTTGAACAGCAAAGTAGATGCTGTTAACATGACACCTGTTTTACAGATTGGGAAACAGGCTCAGGAAGGGTCAGTGGCTTACCTGAAGTCATGCAGCTTAGATCTGAACCCATGTGTCTCAGACTTCAGAGTCCATGACACCCTACCCACCTATCCCCACCTCTTAAAATCCAATCAAGTCTTTATTCACCCTTCAAGAATCCTCCTCCACCCCTCACAGGAGAGTGGGATGGGGCATAAAGTTAAAGAGCCCAAAAGCTGGTAATGTGTGGGAGCAAGTTCCTAACCAGCTTGGTCCTATTTCTGGCTGGGGAAGAATTTGGTACCTGCTGGGGCCACGACCTTAAGATGCACAAAGAAAGTCTCCAGCCCCTGCCCTGTTCTCCGTCTAAGTTCCTGCCCTTTCTCCTGACACAGGACCAAAGGCCAGCCCCAGGCCCTCCGATGCCAGCAGTGGGTGAGTGAGTGAGGTCTTTGGGGAGTGAGAAGTCACAGCTGGGATAGAGCACAGGCATTGAAGTAGCAGGTCAGACCTGGGTGCCCTATTCTTGCTCCCCACCAAACCCATCCCCACAGTGGACCTGCTGCCAGGAGCAGGAACTGCAGGAGGCTTCAACACTGCCCTGGCAGGAGCCCTGAGAGGAAGGGGGAGGAGGATGAGAGGCAGAGGCTGCGTCTCTTCTCTCATCTCTCCTTTAGACCAGGAATTTGCTCTGAGCTCGGGCCCACTCTGAGCTTCAGAAACTCTCCCCAGGCGTTCAAGGGAGGCCACAGAGAACCCCCCAAAATTCCTCGTGGCTATTTTCTCTTCTGTACCCTCCATCCTCTTTCCAGTGTTAGAGTAAATGCCATCCTGTGTGAGACCCAGTTCTCGTTGCCAGGCCTGCCTCCCTAGGGGCATTTGGGCAGCTGGGAAAGGGGCCAGCCTGTCCCCTATGCTGCCACCCCCTGCTGGACAGAAGCCCAGCATTCAGGTGGGGGCTTGCTTCCTCCACCCCTCCCAGTGACCAGCATCTCCATGGGGGTCCCTGCATTGATCTCTCCCTTCCTTAGGGAGCTGTTCCTTCTCCACAGTTGGGGGAGGGCAATTGGACCGCATGTGGGGGCCTCCCTAGCATCCTCGTGGGCCAGGCCATGGTCATTTATGCCCAAGGGAGTCCTGCCCAGGACCCCGCGGGGTTCCCACTTTCTCCATTCCTCTCAGTGAAATGAACAATGTTCCTTATCGGTTTCCCAGTGTCTCGCACCCTGGATCAAACAGTCTTGCCGTACCCCAACCTACCCTCTGCTCCGGGGCCTGTGGACTCTGAGCCCCTGTCCGTCCGTGGAGGCCCCGAGGTTCAGCCCAGCCCCAGCCCCTCTGGGAAATGCCCCCGCCCCACTAGGGGCTCTCACCTCCCCGCTGACCGCCGCGCTTCGCCGGGTGCTGAAGCCAGGCTCCCTGGCCCCGCTAGTCCCGGCTTCGTCCTCCGCTCGGCTTGGCAGGGCAGCTCCGCGGCACCCACGGCCCCGCGCCCTCCGTCTCCCCGCGGACGCCGCCGCCGCCGCCGCCGCCGCCGCCGATTGCTGAAATGCTGGACAGCGCACCACCATGGAGGCGGCCTCCCTGCCCGCCCGCCGGCCAGAGCGGCCCGGCCTCCCACAGCGCCCCCCGCAGGCCCGGAGGGGCCCCCGCAGGAGAGGCAAGGAGCGGGGCGTCGAGCGAGGACTCGCCACTGCAGCGACATCAGTTCCACTCCCTGCGGGTGGGAGCACACCAGCACCCTGAGGCGCCCGGGGCCAGGGAGGTTATTAATTTGGAACTGGAAGCAGATCTCCTATCCTGAGTTCTCGCCAGGACACTGACTGCTCAGCTGGTGTCTAATAGGGCCCTGGGATGCGACTGGGAGATGCCCCAGGAGGCCCCTGTTATCATGAGTGCTGCCTCCCGGTAGCTGGACCAAGGTTGGGAGGGGACGGGAGG
This sequence comes from Neomonachus schauinslandi, assembly GCF_002201575.2. Taxonomy (NCBI): domain Eukaryota; kingdom Metazoa; phylum Chordata; class Mammalia; order Carnivora; family Phocidae; genus Neomonachus; species Neomonachus schauinslandi. The sequence goes on along the minus strand of NC_058407.1, from coordinate 167,764,188 downwards.
GCCATCCTAACTGGGAGAGGAATTTGAGAACGGAACCTCTGGACCTTCGGGGGTGCTTGGTTGGGCGTCTGGCGTCGTGGGTTCAAGTCACCCTTTGGTTACTCTCTTCGTGGCTTTGGGCGGCCTGTCGGTCCTGCACCTAACACCTTCCTTTCCTTGACCGAACACTGAGCGGGCAGAGTGCGGGGAAATTCAGGGGTAGGGCGGGCTCCCGAAGAGGATTTGGAAGCCCAGAGACCTTCCTGCAGTGGAAGCCAGGAACGTGAGGCCTTTGCGGGGGACCCACCAGGTGTCCCTGTAGAAGCTTCCTGTCCCAAGGAATGGGTCTGGAAGTGCCAGAGCAGGCTTGAGCAGCGTCCAGACTAGGGTGAGGTGAGTGATGCGCTCTTGGGGCGCAGATTTTAAGAAGGCATTTATAGGACACTGAGAGTCATCCTGGGTGGAGCGTGGTTGTTGTGTGTGTGGCTTTATGTGCATGTGTGCCCATCTGTATATACGAATGTCTGTGTGTGCCCCTCTCCTCTCCTCTCCCTGCCCACCCCCCCCCACATTTCTTCACCCACATGTGTCTTTGGAGTGTGTGTGCCTTTGAGTGGTTGGGATCCTGGCACTCCAGGCCCTTTCCATTCTGCTGAACAAAGCTTGGGGTGGGAGAGAGGGGTGGGCCACAGCTGCTGCTGCTGTTACCACAGCCTCATAGCCCCAGGGGCGAGTCCTGGACTGGTCTCCTGCCTTCTGGCTGCATGAATATTTCATCGGCCAGGGCCTTGGGCTGGCTTAGCACCAGTGTGCTCGCTCCTCCTGCCCCCTTTGCCTGGCCAGGCCTCCCAAAGCAGAGCAGGGAGTAGATAGATCAAGGGCTGGGAGAGGTCCCCTGAAGGGGGCCTTGCCTTGCCTAAGGAGCCATGGCTGAGTGTGTGGAGCGGGTGTGGGGGAGGCCAGAGGAGGTGCAGGGAGGGGGCATCCTCAGAGGGAAGCCCGTTCCTTAAATGGAGTCAAGTTGGCTTTATGGAACCTCACCACACTGATTTGGTTCCTGACCAGCCCTGGCATCAACTGTTTGGGACTAGTGCCTGGGCACACCTTGCCCTAGCTGGGCACGCTTCCTCTGGCCCTCCCCTCATCTGCCTCCGCAGCCCCTGGCCCTCTGGCTTCACAGTGGGAGGTACTTCAGGGCAGAAGGGGCAGAAGGGGAGAGGGGCCTGCAGCTGGCTGCAAGCTAGCCTTCCCAGCTGCCTTGGGCCCTCTTTCTACCAGACCTGGGATGGGGGAACCCCAGATGCCTGGGCAGCCCCTCAGCCCCAGTACCCCTTTACCCCTTACACCTCCTTGCCCTGCCTTAAAGGAATAGGTATCTTCCTTGGGCTCTCTACCGGCCAGCTAATTTTCCAAGAAGGGTTCCTTCCCTTGTGTTACTCATTTCAACAAATGGCATCACCATCTGTGCTGTTTTTCTCCATTTGCCCCTCTGGGTCCATTCTCCTCTCTTCTCTGCCCTCCTCTGGGACTTTCGAGACTGACCTCTGCAGACCAATTACCCAGGTTCCCTTACCCTTGGCTACTGATTGGGTTCATTCAAGGGGAAGCATCACCAGGAGAATGAAAAACAGGAGGAAAGAGAAGCTAGGTATTTATTCCCCTGAGGAGTTCTTCTCTAGCTCTGGCCCAGTGACCTCTCATCCCCAGCTCCAGGGCTCTTGGCCTGGCTCTGGCATTGTTTGCTCTCTGTGGTCCTTCAGACAGTGTTGGTGGCTCCTAAGCTGTGAACCTGGGCGCTTCTCTGTCCTTCTCGGCTTGTTCTCATATCCTGACCTGCAGCTCTGTGCACAGTCCCTTTATCAAGCTCTCTTCACTTAAGCCTTTGGAGGTGCTATCTACTTCATTCTGGGTCCCTGCCCCATGCACCTCCCCACGCAAAGCCCAGCCTCTAAGTCAGAGCCCTGTGAGGCGTTGAGCCCTCTGGTTCCTCTTCTCCCTGCAGAACTTCTACCTCCTGGAACTGTCCCTCTTCTTCACCTCCATGGTATCTGCCTGGCCTAGGTCCTGGACCCCTGCCTGGTGCCCACTCCTCCCCAGTCCCTCTCCCCTGGAACAAACATCTCTACTTGAATCACACTCGACCGATGAGCTCTTCAAAGACCTCCCCATATAGAGTAGGGCTATTGTCCCCTCTTACCCTCCTTAAAAAAAAATACATACATATATATATATATATATATATATATATATATATATGCATATATATATATACACACACACATACACATAACATAAAATTTACCATTTTAACCATTTCAGGTATACAGTTCAGTGGCATTAGGTCCATTCACACTGTTGTGCAGGCATCATGCAAACCCAAACTGGAACTCTCTACACTTGAAACATTAACTCATCTCCTCTCCCCTCAGTGACCTGGCACCTGGCACTCTACTGCTGCTCTCCATGAATGTGACTACTCTGGGGACCTCATAGAGTGGAACCATATAGTATTTGCCCTTTTGTGACTGGCTTATTTCACTTAGCATCATGTCATCCATTTTTTTAAGAAGATTTTATTTTTTTTAAAGATTTTATTTATTTATTTGAGAGAGAGAGAGAAAGAGACAGAGAGCACATGATGGGGGAGAGTCAGAGGGAGAAGCAGACTCCCTGCCGAGCAGGGAACCTGATGCGGGACTCGATCCTGGGACTCCAGGATCATGACCTGAGCCGAAGGCAGTCGCTTAAGCAACTGAGCCACCCAGGCACCCTAAAGATTTTACTGATTGATTGATTGAGCATGAGTGTGGAGAGGGCCCAAGGGAGACAGAGAGAGAGAATCTGAAGCAGACTCTGGGCTGAGCGTGGAGCCTGATGTGGAGCTGGATCCCACAGCCCTGAGATCAGGACCTGAGCCAAAACCAAGAGTCAGATGCTCGACCAACTGAGCCACCCAGGCGTCCCACCTCTTTAAAATTTTTAATAATAGGTGTGAAGTGGTGTCTGGTTTTGGTTTCTATTTGTATTTCCCTGATGACTAGTGATGTCAAATATCTCTTCGTGTGCTTAGCGGCCATTTGTCTATCTTCTGCGGAGAACCTCCCTCGTGTTTATCTTGTCACCACCATCATATTACTCACCCACTTGTGTTTTTTTCTGTCTTCACTCCCTACGCCTTGAGGTCCATGAGGGCAAACACTTTGTTCCCTGCTCTATTCCCAGTTCTCACACATAGTAGGTCTGCTCACTAAATAGTTATTGACTGAATGTCTAGATGTTTCCCTTGATGTTTTCCCAATCCATCTTCTGCCTAGCCTCAGCAGCCAAAAGTTTGTCTGTCTCACATTCTGCCATTTGTATCATGAGAACAAAATTGACATGCATGAGGGGCACCTGGGTGGCTCAGTTGGTTGAGCACCCGACTCTTGAAATTGCCTGGGGTCTTGAACTCAGGGTCCTGGGGTCGAGCCCCGCATTGGGCTCCACGCTGAGCATGGAGCCTGCTTGGGATTCTCTCTCTCCCTCTCCCTCTGCCCCAACTGCACTCTCTCTATTTCTCTCTCTCTCAAATACATTTAAAAAAAAATAATGCCGTGAGTGAGCCTTTCCAAAGTAGATATGGGACCCAGGGTCTGATTCAGAGCCTGGCACCTGGAGCCCATTTGTGTTCTTCCATTCCCCCCATAGCCAGACTCACTTGCCTACAATCTGTCACTCAATTTGGCATTGCTCACATCCCCCGTCTCCTCCCCTCCCAACCCCTGCATTCCCCACTGGCCTTTGTAGTTGCTCTTCTCCCAACTATAACACCTGTTCCTCTATCCCTGTCCTTCAACATTCAGCTCCAGGAAGAACTCCCCTTCCAGGTGTCCTCCCCACCCCCCATGCCTGAGCAGCCCTTCCAGGGGCCTCACACCCAGGGCCAAGAGCAGGAAAGACCCTGTGATGAGGGGCCAGGCCAGGCTGGCATCCTTCACTCACCAGAGTTCCAGGCTCAGAGAGTGGGCTTGACCTCAGAACTGGCCCTGCCCTGGGGCGCCTGGGTGGCTCAGTCGTTGGGTGTCTGCCTTCGGCTCGGGTCATGATCCTGGGGTCCTGGGATCGAGCCCCGCATCGGGCTCCCTGCTTGGCCGGGAGCCTGCTTCTCCCTCTCCCACTCCCCCTGCTTGTGTTCCCTCTCTCACTGTCTCTCTCTGTCAAATAAATAAATTTTTAAAAAATCTTAAAAAAAAAGAAAAAAGAACTGGCCCTGCCCTTTCTCTCTTACTCTACTGCATCTCTGCCACCCTCTTTCTGGGCTACGTTGTGTCTAGAACATGACCTCCATGAAAGCAGGGCTGGGCCATGCCTATCTCCACATCTCCCACCCCAGCCACAGGAGGCAAGAGTCATTGCTTGTTGAATCGAGTTGTCTAGTTTTCTGTCTGTCTTCAAGCTGCTCTCTGTCTTTCCCCCTCTTTTTAAAATTTTTTGCCTCTCCACCCCTCAATCTACTCTGCTCTCTTTTCCTCTGGCTCTCTCTTGTCTCTTTCTATTTATTTTTCTGTATGATGTGATGTAGACGTGTACTTGGGGCCCTTGACCTTAGAGTCCATCCCTCTCTTCTGGTGCTAATTAAAGTGTTCCCTTGACCCTCCGCATCAGAGCCACCTTAAATGCTTATTGAATGCATTGGTGTCTGAGCCTCTGTCCAGACTTACACTAATGATAGCTATTGCTGTGTAACAAATACTCTAAAACTAAATGACTCAAAACAACAACGATTTTATTATATCTCACAAGTTTGCGGGTCAGAAATTTGGGCAGGGCTTGGCTAGGGGATTCTTTTGCTGTACAAGGCATTGAATGGTGTCATTTTTATTGGGGTGGTTTTCAGCGAATGGGTAGCTTGTGGACTGGAAGGTCCAGGACACCTTCCTTCATGTGTCTGGGGCCCCTGGTGGGGACAGCTACAGGGTTGGATTCACCTCGCTTTCTCTCCTTCTCCAGATAGTCTTGGGTCTCTCCATGTGGTGTCTTCAGCAGAGTCATCAGACTTCTCACATGGCAGCTCAGGGCTCTGAATGCGAGTGTTCCAAAGAAGAAGAAGTAGGGCACGACCTAACTTTCCCCATTTTTTACTGGCCAAAGCAGTTACAGAACCCACTGCCTTTAGAATAGTGCTTTGTCATTCATATTCAAAGGTGGGGGACATAGATCCCACCTCTTGATGGAAGGAGGAGCAAGCAGTGGGTGGCCATCCTTTTTTTAAAAAAAGATTTTATTTTTAGGGGCGCCTGGTTGGCTCAGTTGGTTAAGTGTCTGCCTTCAGCTCAGGTCATGATCTCAGGGTCCTGGGATCGAGTCCCACCTTGGGCTCCCTGCTCAGTAGGGGAGTCTGCTTCTCCCTCTCCCTCTTTCCCTCCCCCAGCTCATGCTCTCTCTCTCAAATAAATAAATAAAATCTTTATTTTTATTTTTAAGTAATTTCTATACCCAACATGGAGCTCGAACTCATAAGCCCGAGATCAAGAGTCCCATGCTCCACCGACTTAGTCATACTCTCTGCAGTAGACCCACGGATCATGTTCCTGAACTTGAAGACCTGATGCTATGGCCCTCACCCGCCCAAGAGCTCATGCCCCTCAACCCCTGGGCTGTTCCTTTGCCTGGCATGCCTCACGGCCCTGTCACCATGGATTTAGACTATCATGCAACAGTCCCCTTCTTTGGCCTACCTCCCCACAGCACACAGTGACACTTGTGTGAGACACGTGGGTAGGTCCCAGAAGGATGGCAGGATGCAAGCACACGCGGCCAGCAGGCATTTGCAAGAGACTGCACCAGGCATGTGGTGGATGTTGGGCGATTGCATAATCCTGTTCTCACCAGAGAGAAAGACCTGGAACTGGAAGATAAAAATAAGTCCCTTGAACCTCAACTCCAGGGGATTTGTGCAAAGCCACCCAGGGCACATAAGACAAGAGGTGACAGTCTGAGGCCACCTGGACTTGTTGATCCTCCAGTGAGTGATGAGTGTGTATCTGGTGTGTCCCTGGCTAGCTGTGGGCCTGGGGACTCTGAAGGCATGACCACTGTCCTCCGTGCAGGCAAGAGTGGGGAGGGGTCAAGGTGCCTAAAATGTCTTCCAAGACTGGCTGGACTTGAGCCCTCAGGAAGCTACAGGAACAATCTGGGAGGTATTTTTGGAGGAGAGTCTTGAGCTGGGCCCAAAGCGTGGGGAGGGTGTGACAGACTCTGTGGGAAGAGTGGGGTCTGGAGCCAGATTTGCCGCTGACTAGCTGTGTAGATTTGGAAGAGTGATCTAAGCCTTGCTGAGTCTCAGTTTTCTCATCTGCAAAATGGGGCCAATAATACCTACCTGACTATTGTTCTCCTTTTCTAATTATTATAGATCTTCTCAAGATGATAGCCTGAAGTAAATTGGTGATGTGGGTGAAAGGCCAATGATGTTCTGGCAAATGAGAAGCCCTGGGCATCCAGGTCACTCCCTCTGTCCTGGTACCTTAACTGCTCACTCTTTGCCCCCAGCCTAACCCATCAGTGTTTCCCTGCAGTGGTCCTTCTTCTTTCCTTGGTCCCATCCCTGTTGCCCTGGTGCCCCCTCTGTGCCCAGCACTATGTGGGGTCCACACTGCATTCAGGGGGTCATCGCTTCTCTCCCTGTACCTCTGCCTAACCCACCGCAGGCCTCCTCTTCCTGTCCATTTCCTTCCCCTCCTCTGGCACATCTCTCTCTCTCTCTGCAGAGCCTGGGAAATTGAGGAGTCCCTTGTGGCAGACAGGCAGAGCTGACCTTGAAGTGGATCTTTAATAAAAAATGAGCAGAAGCGGCAGCCTCCCCTGCTCACCTCCCCTCCTCCCTCTTGCCTCCTGTTCCATTCTCCTTTGCCTGTGAATCTCCCATAAGGGGCACTTGCTCTGGGTTAAGCATTGCCTTCATTAGGGAACTTTTGGAGGGCACAAATCCCTAGGGTGTGGGACCGTGAAGGAAGGAAGCTTTTGGTGGCATTGGGGAAGTGATACGGGGAGAGGGGGCTACCATCGAAGGCTGTGGGCCCTGCCTGATTCTGCCTTAGAGCTTTGCATGGGAATCCACCCCACCAAGCCTCACAACTGTCCCAGTGGTTCAGCCCCCACCCTGGCCCAAGGCCATCATGGACTAGAGTTGTGGGGCCATCAGCAGCAGCAGCAGCATCAAGTGGACCCAGGAGTGAGAGTGGCTGACACTCTCAACTCAGCCTGATCCCAGTGTTGTGTTCATTCTCATTCTTTCAAATCCTCATGATGAGTCTATGAGTTGGAGATCATTATCCCATCTCACAGATGAGGACACCAAGGATCAGAGAGGTTCAGAGCTGCCCACAGCCACCTAGTCCATAGGTGACCAGGGCAATGACTTGAGTCCAAAACCCAACTCTCCCCCTGGAACCACTGGCCTCAGAGCTGCGCACAGTCTTACTTCTCCTCCTTGGGTCTGGAGTCCTGACCACTGCCCTGACCAGGGCAACCAACTTCTCTTCCCCACTAAGGCTGGAACCCCTGTAGGCCCTTGAATGTAGTCCCTGTAGGTAGGACAGACTTCCCAGAACCAGGTTGCCAATTCCCTGGCTCCTCAGTATGTCCTTCTTTCCCCCTGGACCTTTTGGGACCCCCACCTCTGAACTGTGCACATGGTGGGTATGTGAACCTGGCTGGCCCAACCACTGTGCCCTTAGGGCTTGAATAAGTCTTACAGGTATATGGGAGCTATAGACACATGTATGGATGTGTGTGCACAGATGAGCAAATATAGCATGTGTAAAGCATGTGGGGGAAAATGACTATATGAATTTGCAAATGAATGAATGAATAAGTCACTTGAATGGATAAGTGAATGAGGTGTTGAGTCAGTGGACTCTGCCTGCCAGACAAGGTAGATGCAAGAGCAAAGACTGCGTCCTCTCTGGGCTCTCCCTTCCTGTGAGGCCCGCTGTGACAGAGATGCCCACCACATGTTCATGCTCCCCTTCCAGAGTGGATAGTCATCAATGGGATCTGAATGCCCATCCAGGGACTACATCTCCCAGCATTCTTTGCATGCAGATAGACCATGTGACTAATTCTCACCAATGGAATGTGGGCAGAAGTGACATTTTCCTATCAAAGGAGCCTAAAAAGCAGGTGTGCCCCCTCTCCCCTCCCTTCCCCTACCTGCTGGCAGGATGCACAAGGCCCTGGAGAGCGGGGGAGGGAGCCACAAGATGGAAGGAGTCTGGGTCCCCGTGTCATCGTGTGGAGGAGAGCTTGCCTGCCTACCAGGAACATCAGCATAGGACCGTTAGAGATTGAGAAATGCTAAGTAGTGATAAGCTGCTGACACGTTAGACTTCTCTGTCAAGCAGCTAGCATTGCCCTAACTAACGCACAGAAGCTAATCGTTCATTAGTGGGGAAGTGGGGCAGGTGGCCTGCCAGGAAGAGAGAGGACGCATCCGTCTCAGGCTACCTTCCCCGCTCCCTCTATCAACACCCTCTCCTTGTTTCCACCCCATCTCCTTCCACCCTTTTTTCTCCACACCCTACCTTCCCTCCCCTGGGCATTTAAAATGTGTTTTCTAGAAATACAATATACATACAGAAAGTGCAGAAATTGTATGCATACAGCTCACTGAATTTTCACAAACGGAACACACCCAAGCACCCAGCATCTGGATCAAGGAACAGAACATTCCCAGCCCTCCGTGTGCCCCTTCTAGTCCCCCCACCCCAAGGAAAACCAGTATCCTGACTTCTGACACTGTAGATTAGTTTTGGCTCATCAGTCAGTTTTAACCCCCACATCTGAGTCCCTCCCTCGACTCAGAAGCAACATGAACTCCTCCCTGAATGTGGGAGTGAGGAGAAAGCCGTGAGGCCGTGCTGTCTACCCTCATCACAGATGCCTGTCGAGTGTCTCCACGGCCCCCACTAAGTTCCATAGCTTAACAATGAACGATTAGCTTCTGTGCGTTAGTTAGGGCAATGCTAGCTGCTTGACAGAGAAGTCTAACGTGTCAGCAGCTTATCACTACTTAGCATTTCTCAATCTCTAACGGTCCTATGCTGATGTTCCTGGTAGGCAGGCAAGCTCTCCTCCACACGATGACACGGGGACCCAGACTCCTTCCATCTTGTGGCTCCCTCCCCCGCTCTCCAGGGCCTTGTGCATCCTGCCAGCAGGTAGGGGAAGGGAGGGGAGAGGGGGCACACCTGCTTTTTAGGCTCCTTTGATAGGAAAATGTCACTTCTGCCCACATTCCATTGGTGAGAATTAGTCACATGGTCTATCTACATGCAAAGGCCATCACACACCACCCATCGTCCCTCCATCCCACACAGGTCCGGGAAGCATCCAGGCCGTCCCCCTGGGCAGGTGCCATGGCCTGGGGACCCTTGCCCCTGGGGAGTGTACAGTGAGTGCTCCTTGGAGGCCTAGAACACCACTCTCGGGTCCATGTGTTCCAACTGGGACAGGGCACGTGCGGTGGGGGTCAGGGTCAGGGTCGGGGTCGGGGTCGGGGGGAGGGAAGGGGGAGGGTGGCTGCCGAGATGGCAGCTGAGGCTGTCTTGGAGGATGTGACCCAGTTTCATTTCCAGCGTCCATCTGCCAGCAGAATAGATTCCAGTCGCACACGTCTACACAGCACACACACCAGACTCACACACAACTCGAGTGTACCTCATGTACATGCCACAGGCACTGTCCCATACACGTGCCACGTGCGTGCCCCCACGCTCCTTCGTACCTTATACACACGCCCCATACCCGTGCCTCATGCACACACCCTACCCACATGTTCATACTCAGGTCACGTACATGCCTCATACAAGCCGCCCCTCCCCCCCCCGCCATATCCACTCATCCAACACACCACACTCGTGAAATATCTACACCTCCTCTACACCTCTAAAACTCGGATACACACCACAGCACACACACACTCTGGCATCAGCGCGGGCCTGGCACATGTGTGTGCATGCACCAACACATCCGACCCTGGGACACAGGTGGCTGGAGATGGCCTGCCTTGGGAGGAGCACACCCACAGTGACCTGGACCCCAGGCACCCAGAGGCAGGAGTGGATCGACCGAGGGTCCTTCCATAGGTCTTAACCCAGGCTCCATTGCTCCTATGAGGGTCTTTCCTGACTGTCCTCCATCACATGAAAGGTGTCCTTGTTGGGATCTGCCAGAGCCCCAGGCCCCGCCCCAGCAGGGTAGGCAGCAGCCAGAACAAGCTGGGGGCGGGGCTGCGAGGCGGAGCCAGGTGGGAGCCGCCCCCCCACCCCGCCCAGGGAGCTCCAGGGTCCCCAGGCTGGACCGACCTCAGCATGCCCACTGGGGTGTCCCGTTCTGGGGAGGCGCCAATGGCTGGGGACGGGCTGTCAGGGTGGGACAGGGAGCGAGCCGGCTACCTGGGAAAGGACTCTGCGTGTGTGCGTGCACACACACGGCGATTGGTAGAAATATGATGCATTTAATTGCACACTACCCAAAAGTCTCCTGATAAACTGACGGCAGCAGGACCTCCTTCCCCCCTGCCCCCCCCCCGCCCCCCCGCCGGCCCTGCTTTAATTACTTCTGCAGGGACCCTGGCAGGCTGAATTTGCCTCGAGCCAGAGGCCAGCTCAGACAAAGCGGGGTGGGGGCGTAGGCCCTGCATATCTGCTCGGCCGGTGGTTGCCCTGTGGACCCCCAGTTCTTTATCTCTGGCTCCCGCTGGACCCGCCCAAAGCCCTCCTTCCAGCAGCCCCCATTCTCAGACCAGGAGCCTCCCTGTGAGCCCCAGGAGGGTCCTGACCTCCAAGTGAGGAAAATGACAAAGACAGTCACCATTTATTGAGTGAATGCCTACGGTGTGTTGTGGACTTGTTACTTAGTCCTCTCAGTGAGGCTGGCAGTGGGCATTATCAGCTCCATCTTCCTAGTGAGGAAGCTGGGGCCCAGAGAGGTTAAGTAATTGGCTCAAGGTTCCACAGCCTGGGTGTAGGGGTGGTGCTGGGGTTGGGGAAGAGGTCTGGGGTCTGGAGTGAGGGGACCTCCTGTTGGCCCTCAGCAGCCTCATCTTCCAGGCTGTCCTTCCGGACTACTCCAGCCCTGCTGGACTCTCCCTTCTGGAAGGTTCTGTGGCACTGGGGAGTATAGAGTCAAATTTATAATGGAGCACGTTGCCCGTGAAACTTGAGCAATTCGAAGTTCCGTCTCCACATTCTCGCTCCTCCGAGTGCCTTCTGTGCTGCTTGCTATTGAGGGCTTCCTCGAGATCAGCTCGTGTTTGAGCTCAGCCTTGGGTGAGCAATGCTGCCCAGGATGTGGCAGGCTTGGCGTGCTGGTTTCCAACATTGAGACACACGTCACAGTCCATGTGGCTAAGCCATGGCAGGGCCCCGTGGAGAGGCCTGGCCTGGTGCCCAGCACCAGCGTGTGGTCAGTGTGCCCCATGCTGCGGCCTCTCCCACCGCTGCGGCGGCGGTCCCTCCCCTCCGGCAGCCAGGCTGAGGACCCGCTTCTGCCCGTAGAAAGCCCCCTGGGCCGGGGTCTCAGGTCCCAGCCAGCAATCACCACTGGCAAGGTCACTTGATTTGAGCTTCAGTTTGCTAATTGTCCTCACACGATCCCCACGCCTAGTAGGTGTGCAATACAGAGTAGCCCTCCCACGAAGGTGGCCGAGGTTCCTCTGGGCTCGCGTGGGGAAGGGGGCGGCTGGGCAGACCCTCTGTGCTTCCCCCTTTGTCACAGACGCCTCCGCACAGGCAGATGTGGAAAGTTCTGGTAGCACAGGACGCTCTGGGAGGCACACAGGCACTTGCTGGTTTGCTCCAAATGGGCAGCAGCGGGGGCTCAAGGGTCCTACCGCACCCCCTCTTTGCTGAGCCCGGTCTTTCCCCTGAGCCCAGCCCAGCACAGGTACACCTGGCATTTGCTTTCAAAGCTTCCATTGTTGGCTCCCCAACACACACACACACCACACACACACACACACACACACCACACTCATGCACATGCACACCACACCACACACACATTGCACACACATGCACACCACACACACACATACCATACACGTATGCACACCATATACACACACCACACACACCACACTCATACACACTATACACATACACCCCCCACATGTACACCACACCATACACACATTGCGCGCGCACTCACACACACACACACACACACAGTCACCCCAGCCCACAAAGGGAACATTTCCAATCACCCTCACCCCAGGCACCCAACCAGCCGACCTCCCTGGCAGGAGGGGAGTTAACCTAATTACTGGCCTGGTCTGCCTGTCGCCTGGCTGGGAGAATATTAACACCAGCAGGAGCCTGGGAGGGAGAGGGCAGGGCAGAGAGGAGTTATTTTAGGCCATGAGGTGGGGTTTGCAGTGGAGCTGGGCCTTGGCTTAGGGACGAGGGGGCTCAGAGGGATGGAGGGCTCAGGTCAGGGGAAGGAGGCAGCCTGGCTGGGCTGTGGCCTCCCTAAGAGGGCCAGGCCAGCCTGGGGTTCCCAGGCCAGGGGGTGGGGGGGGGGACTGAGGGAAGGAAGGAGGGATTTGCCAACGCTCCCTAGCAGAGGGGTCCCACTGGGGGGGGGCGGGGGCTGGGGAGAAGGCTGATTTGACAGCCCCTCCCCCACACCCCACAAACAGAGAGACAGGGTGGGAGGAGGGGGGTGCCTCTCTGTCAGGCCTTTGAGAGTGGCCGGGCAGTGGCAGGGACTGTGATGTGACAACTCAGGCATGCCAGTCCCTCTGCATATGGCCTCTATTTAGGCCCTGAGCAGGGATCCATCCACTGTGGAGTTCTGTCGAGAATCTGCCTGGGGGGGGAGGGTGCCACGGTGGGGACTCCCCCCCCCTCGACTGGCACCGCAGAAGCACGGTAGGACATCAGAGCACCAGTGAGCCAGGAACCCAAGAAATCCAAGGGTCTGGTTTCAAGGGATAGAACCAACCCACATGCAGGGAGGGTCTGCCCCGTGGTGGAGGGAGCTACTAAGAGGGGAGATGTCTGAGACACAGCCATGCATGGGCTGCAGGCGTTCAAATCCCAGCTTCTTTTACCTGCTGTGTGACCTTGGGCAAGTTACTCAGCCTCTCTGAGCATCAGTTCTCTTGGCTGTGGAATGGAGATGCTAATTGCACCCACTTTAGAAGGGTGTGACAAGGGTTAAAAGAAATATGCCTGCAAACACCGAGGAGGGGAGCGTCAGCTTCCTGTGGCAGCCGCCCCAATTACCGCAGACTCGGTGGCTTATTATCTAACAATTATCTAACAGTTCTGGAGGTCAGAAGTTCTAAAACCAAGGTGGCAGCAGGGCTGCTGTTGTTCTGGAGGCTCTAGGGGAGGATCTGTCTCCTTGCTTACCTGCCTGCCTTGGCTGGTGGCCCCTCGTCTATTCTCCAGGCTCGAAGCAGCATCTTCAAATCTCACTCTGACCTGCTTCTGTCCTCACGCCTCCTCCTCTGGTTCCGACCCTTCTGCCCTCCTGATGTGGTGATCCAGGAGGCCCCCCCTATCTTACAATATTTAACTTAATCACATCTACCAAGTCCCCTTTGCCGTGTAAGGTTGCATATCCACAGGTTCCAGGAATGAGGAAGTGGACAACTTTGGGGGGCCATTCTTCTGCCTCCTGCAAGACTTGGGAAGTAGGCAGGACTCAGCAGATGTGAGAGAGGAAAAAAATGTGCTCACGGCCTGGACAGGGTGATACAACTTTCATGGTGGGAGATGGTGTCATCAATAGGGACTTGCAGGGACAGCCAGGAAAAGCTGGCCCTGTTTTAGGCAAAATGTGACATCAGAATCGGGTACCAGAGACATTACAACTCCCTGGTGCACAGCTCTTTATAGTTCGTAAAGGGCTTTTCACGATCTCCTAGAAGAGGAAACTGAGGTTTAGCCAGTGGACGGTGCTTCCCCCCAAGGTCACTTGGGTATAAATGGCAGAGCTAGGACTGAATCTCGGACTGTTGGACTCCAAGGCCAGGGGTCTTCCCACCACGTGCCAGGGGCCCCTGTCCCACCAAAGCTGACGAATGTGGGATGGGACAGAGGCCAGAACTCCGGGAGTGGGTACAGCAACTGAGAAGAGCACAGTGCCCTGGGTTTGCGGCCCGGCAGCTTGAGCTCCCACTCTGCACTGTCATTCATGCTGCGTGAGCAGGGGCAAGTCACCTTCATCCATAAAAGGGGCAGTAACAAGTGGCTGTTGCATTACATGCCAAGACCCATGCGTAGACATACGGCGTGGTGCCTTAATTTTTTTTAAGGTTTGGGATTATGGAGGACAAATGACCTCTTTTTCTTTTTTTTTTATAAAGATTATTTATTTGAGAGAGAGAGAGAGAGCGCGCGCTCGCCGACGCCTATACCCGCAAGTGGGGGAAGGGGCATAGGGAGAGAATCTTCAAGCGGACTACCCGCTGAGTGTGGAGCCTGACTTGGGGCTCAATCTCATGACCCATAAGATCATGATCTGAGCCGAAACCAAGAGTCAGGTGCTCAACTGACTGAGCCACCCAGGCGCCCCTGAATTTTAATTTCATAAGCGATATTCATTATGCATTCCGACCTCTGTTGGGAGGGATCTCTTTTTCACTGTGCAATATTGGACTCTACAAAGTGTGTTGGTGTATTGCGGCTGCTGGAACAAACTATCGCAGAGAGGTTCAGGCAACAGAAATTTATAGTCTGACAGTTCTGGGGGCCAGATTGAGGCCTCTGTGGTATCGATTCCTTCTGAGGGCCATGAGGGAGACTCTGTCCCATGCCTCTCCCCTGGCTTCTGGTGGTCTGCTGGCAATATTTGGCATTCCTTGGCTTGCAGATGCATCACCCATCTCTCTGCTTTTGTGTTCACATGATGTTCTCCTTGTGTGCATGTTTCCCCTTTATATAAGGACACCAGTCATTTTGGATTAGGGGCCCACCTGACTCTGGTGTGACCTCATTGTACCTAATTCCATCTGCCACGATCCTATTTCCAAAGAAGGTGGCATTCTGAGGTACGTGGGGTTAGGACTTCAACATGGGAATTTTTAGGGATGCAATTCACCCATAACACAAAGCATATAGGGTAGAAAGCTGAGAGCACGCTACCTACACACTCTAGAGGCAGCATCCTTCCTCATTCTCGAAGTTAATACCAAGCTAACTGGCATGAATTCTTTGAAGACCTTTTCCTGTGCATTTACCTTCAAATACAAATGGGTATTTTGGGGGTTCTGTGGGACTTAAAAAAAATATTGTTGTTTTTCTACCCTGCATGGAACCATATTATACACTTTCATTTTCATTTATTAGGTTGGGGAATGCCTTTTGTGTCAGACTGCTTCATTCATTAGCTTTGGCCCTGGGGAAGGAGATGGGGTGGGTGAAGCTGATGGAAACCACCCCCAAGCCCCGCCCCCACCCAAGCAAGGCTGGGGGGGGTGGTCAGCACCACCAGGGGGCGCTGTGCTGGGTGGGGAGCCTCTTCTCCAGCCTGATTCCTCCGTTCCTCTACAGAAGGGCCCCCCACTCCAGGGTGGTATTAAAATATTTAACCACCAAAAGCACTTTGGTACTGGCTAATCGGTTTGGGAGATGCCATGCCGCCAGGTGTTACCCCTTCACCGGTGGGGAGGCCCCGGGGGTCCCAGGGGAGGGGGCCAGCAGACTGGGGCAGAAGCTATTCACTAGTTGCTTCAGGGATTTATTTCACAACCAGATTAGCTCTACTGGGGCAAACCAGCCAAAGATCAACAACCCACCTGGCCCCACTTGGGGCATCCGGTTCTGGGTGACCCTACTGGATTTTCTGAGGGGATTTAGTTAAGCATCCAGAAGGAAAGAAAGGGCACGCAAGAACACATTTCTGGTTGGCCCCAGCTCTGGCTGCTTTTAGGAGTTTGCCCCAGGCAGTGAGCCCACAGGCCTGGGAGGGCAGACCGGGGGAGGATGTGGGGTGGCTTCTGAAAGTGGGTTAACTGAGGAGCTCGGTCGAAGCCCCAGGGGGGTAGACACTGGAGAGGTCCAGAAAGCACCGCATGGGAACTCAGGCAAGCACCTGGAGGCCCCAGGCCATCCCCTTGCAGGGCCTGGTGGGGTCCTGGGGCTTTCTCTCCTGGCCGGCCAGCAGCCTTTGTCCACCCTGGGTTTGGGTTAATGAATCGCCACCTCCTGGGGATGCCAGAAGGAGTGGCCTGCCCTTGCTATCCGCACAGGGCACTGCAGACCAGAGGAGTCCAAGGTTACCCGGTTAACAGAAGTGCGAAGTTATCCTCCCTGCTGTTCCACCAGCTCGCGGGGGGCTGGGTGGTGGTGGTGGTGGTGGTCAGGGCCTTGAGTCTTGGGCCAGGTTAATGGGGACGGGGGTGTTTCTTTCCTGACCTCCCCCCCACCCCGCCTCCGGCCACCACCTCCCTGCCTATTGTGTCTCCAGGCCGGTTTCCACAGACCTCCCTGGGCTCGCTCCCAGGTCCTCCCCCTGTTAGAGGCAGTCACCCTCCAGTCTGGGCGAGCAGAAACGAGACAGGGCGGAGAGCCGGATTTGGCTCGGGAATGCTAATCCTCGTTCCGCCGCCTGACCCGCCTGTCCCTAGCAGCCGCTTTGCAGCCTCCAGCTCCCTCTCCAGGCAATTTGGGAGAACTGCAGAGGAGGGGGGCAGCGAGTAAGTCCCTCCTAAGCGGGCTCAGGGTCGTTCCAGGTTAAGCTGTTCCAGACCTTCTGAGGTAGCCGCGAGGCCGCCACACTCTGCTTTCCTTCTAATTAGGCAACGTGGTGGTGTCTACCCCAGACTTGCACGCGGTCCCTCTGCAGGACCAAGTCTTCGGCCATGTAATTACCCTCGGTGGGGACGCCCGGTGGCTTCCACACCAGGCCTCCCTCTGCTCTCTAAAGCCTGGTTCTTGGCCTCCCCCCAGCAAAGGCCTCAGCCAGCTCATTATGGTCATAAACACCATACACCCAACCCCTGGGTTTTTGTTCCTCGCTGAGGGGAGACGGGAGTCGTGTGTCAGGAAGGCGGCCAGAAGGCGGGGATGGCTGCCAGTCCCAGGACCAGGAGGCGCGTCACTGGAGCTTGGAAGCAGGGGCGTGGTTAGCTTAACCCTCCCCGATAACTGGCTGATGGACTTCTGCGTGGTGGGAACGGGGCTGGGAGTTGCTGCTTTGTCTCTGTGTCCCCGTCATCCCTTTCCTCCCACTCACTGCCACCCT
Organism: Neomonachus schauinslandi; assembly: GCF_002201575.2. NCBI lineage: Eukaryota > Metazoa > Chordata > Mammalia > Carnivora > Phocidae > Neomonachus > Neomonachus schauinslandi. The sequence continues at coordinate 167,746,971 of NC_058407.1, read as the reverse complement.
ATTTTGGGCCCTCAGCCCTTCTGCTGCGGAGCGTCCTGAGTGGGTCCTGCCGCCGCAGCTTTCCTGCTTAGAGGACAGCCTGCAGGCCTGGAGCAAGGGTGTCCCCTGGGCCTCACCCCAGTCTCCTGAGTCACACCCTGGGATCGTGTCACCATCCCTGTCCCCACTTCCACAGAAGGAGATCCAAGCTCTTCAGCCTGGCATTCCACACCGTCTCCAGAATAGTCCCATTCCCTCCTCCTGTGCCCTAGGCTGCAAGCCAAACATTTGGCCTTTCCTCAAGCCCATCTTGGGCCCATTCCCCTAAGCCCAGCCACTCCTGCGGCTGCCAGACAAGCCCGTCCTGCTCTCCCTGCCGTGGGAATCCAAGCCAGCCCGCAGGGCCAGCTCAAGTGCTCCTCCCTTGCTCCCTGCCTCCGCCAAAATATCCAGAACGAACCTGGTCCTGAGTCCTGCACTACTTCATCTGCACTCTTCTCATGGGCTCTCACGTACCTGACTTGATCCCTGGACGGCAGGAGGCCTATGGAGTAGAAAGAGCTCTGGGGTAGCCAGTGTCCAAAGCGTGGTGGGTCACCCCCCCCTCCTCCCCAGTATAATCTGGAAGATCCTGCAGTGTTTTCCATTCTTGGCCACCCCCATTCTCAGACTGCTAGGTTAGAACTTCTGAGAGGTGGGGGCTCAGGAAGCTGCATCTTTAGCAAACCGTTTGGGAGGCCCCCGTGTGGTGACCGCTGGTATGCGGAGATGCGCACTGACCTTCTCGAACCTTCCTGAACCTGCTCTGAGTCACCTGGTCTACTAGGCCCTGCCTGTCAGGGCTGCCGCAAGGACCCCATGACAGAGCAGATGACCCGAGAGAGAGCTGGCATGGCTTTTCACACACACAACTACCGGGAGGAATTAGTCCAAAGGCAGCATCCAGAGCCCTGCTGTTTACAGTAGCGAAACCCTCAGTGACCAAATCATCCAAGGGCAGTGGAGTGGTTACCGTGGGCTCCCCGTAAGGGTGACCCCGTTATGACAAGCGATAAGGGAAAATACATCTGTGCTTAGAGTGGTAGCTCGTCTCCAAAGGTGGCCCCTGAAGAACCAGGCCTTCCCGGGACTCCGGCCCTTGCGTGGCCGGTCCCCCCCCCCCACACACACACACCTGGGCCTGCCTGGGGATTCGCTTTCACCTCGAGGATAGGGCCGGTCTTGAGCCTGTCTTACTGCCAGGCAGTTTCTGCTTTTGCACTTTCGAGAACCCCAAGCCACCAAGTAAGAGATCTGCCCGCTCCGCAGCAGGGGCCCCGTGAAGAGTGACAAGCCCGGCGGCCTCCCCGGCAGCCCCTACACACCAGCACACACAAGCTACCGTCTTGGATGTGCCAGGCCGGCTGGGCCCTGCAGCTGGGGCAGAAGCCTTGTCAGCCTGCAGAAAGGCTGCGGGGGAAGGGGCGGGGGGGGGGGGGAAGACGAATGATGACACAGAAAATGGCTTTAAAGCAACTAGACCCGGGGGGCGGGGTGGTGCTTCACCAGAAGAGCAGGCTACAAAATGACACATGAGGCCCTATCTCAACTTTCAAAATAAACAAAAGAGGAGAAATACCATCACCCGTGATTATTTTCCTTTATGTTTTGGCTACATTTTATTTAGGTTTTTTATTTTTATTTTTTAATTATTATTTTTTAAGATTTTGCTTATTTATAGACAGAACAAGCAGGGGGAGCAGCAGAGGGAGAGGGAGAAGCAGGCTCCCCACTGAGCAGGGAGCCCGATGCGGGGCTCGATCCCAGGACCCCGGGAACATGACCTGAGCCGAAGGCAGACGCTTAACCGACTGAGCCACCCAGGCGCCCCACATTTTAGGTTTTAAACAGTGGACGCCTATTACTCTTATAAGAAAACAATGATGTCATAATGATAACACCCATTTTAGTTTTAAGGAGAAGCTGCTGTAGATTGAGGAGTGTCCCACCCAGGGCAGAGCTCCGCCCCCACCTGCCCTTTCACCCGGTCACTGGAAGGTCATCACTTGTGGCCACCAAGTTCCTTCTCAGGCACAGGGCTCTCAGTTTCCCCCTTTCCAAGGAATGGAACGCGCCAGACACTAACGGGAACAGGTCCTGCTCTAATTCCCCACATTTACCCTAAGCCCAGAGAATACAACCAACTTCCTGTTTAGGTCCTGCTGGAGCCACGAAGCCAGCCCTCCTGCGTCCCCCATGCTGCCCGGCAGCTGGTGCTGCGTTTCAGCCCCCGCTCCAGCCTTCACAGCTCTGGCCTAGGATGGCCCCCGTCCGGGAGGAGGAGATTTGGAGCGGGACAGAGGTTGGCCGAGGCAGCTCCGATGTAGAAGACAGAGCTGTCGGCTGAGCCAGAAACCACCACATGGGAGGAGCCGGGGACCGAAAACGGCGGCTGGGCATGTGCCACCAACTGTCACCCCGGGACACTGAGGACACGGAGCCGAGGGAGGCAATGGTGCAGAGCAGGGTTGGGAGGAACAGCTACTGATAAATTTTTCAGACTTTGTCGAAGCTACTGATGAAACCATCATGCGTCAGCCTGATATTTAAATAACATCTCGTTCTGATTCACGATGGAGACGCCAGACAGGCCCTCTGAAGCCAGCTCGAACGGGGAAGAAAGACATTTGCCGAGACCTTGAAAAAGAAAATCAAAGCCTGCTTTTATTGATGCGCCCACAGACAGACCGGCGATTTGGAAGGGATGGTGACGCTAACACGACACTCGTGGTTAACGCAACTCAAACACAGGAGGTAGGAGATGGCTTTACAGGGACATGATGCCTTCGTAAGTTAGGGAAACGGACTGCTCGCTGGCTGCCCCCCTCATTTCATGTTCTTCACGAACTCCTCTCCCTTCTTGATGGAGGCCTTCAGCTCGGGGATGGCTTCCGCTATCATCTTCTCTTCGAAAGAGGAGATCTTGCCGATGCCTAGATTCTTCTCAATGCCCTTTTTCTGGAGGAGACGGCAGGGGGTAAAATTGGACAATTTAAAATTTAAGAAGGATCACTGAAAATACTTAAGTTTTACAACAGGTTTCCATGAACGAGGCTGTTAAGGAAAACCTGACGTGTAACTTCATGACCCTGCCCGGCCCACCCGCCCGGGGCAGCTTGCTGAGGGAGCCCGGCCGGCCGGGACGGCGTGAGCTGTGCCTGGAGTCTGGGTTTCAGGCAGACCGCCCCCCCGGCTGGGATCCAGACCCTGACACTCACTCCGTGTGCACCTCGGCCAAGGCTGTTTCTTTATCTAGAAACCGGGCGGACGTACTATCCACCCCAAAGGAGGCCATGAGAACACCTGTGGGCGGCTTGGCACATGGAGCACTCAATCCTTAGCAGCACTGAATGTCATTCTCCTCGACACGGACCATACTTTTGGGTTCCCGTCTTTTGCTAGGTTGGTAATATCCACCCAAGTCCAATGTAATCAAGTACGGAGACGGGAGACCTCAGGAAAACAGCAGGTGTGTCACTGTGCCACCCCCACAGCTGAGCCCGTGTGTCTGCACCTGCAGCCTCGGCTTCCGGGCCGCCTCCCCGGAGAGCCCTCCCTGATCCCAGGGCCTGCAGGGCCTGCCAACTGCACACACCCGCGCCGCCCCGGTCCCGGAATGGTGCCTGTCTCTCCACCACACGGTGTCCCCGAGGCCCGGGGCCACATCTCAGGGATCTTTGGACATCAGGCTCTATGGGAAGGGCCTCTGGGTGGCCCGGCACGTCGCCAAACTGTTTCATTCGGGGCAGGAGATGAAGGCAACCGCCCCTCTGTCTGATGACAGCGGCTGCCTGCACATCAGAAATGGAAAGCTGGCTGGACAGTGTGTGAGTGAGACCTAGCAGTGTCTGCTCCCCGAACACTCAGGAAGAGTCACCAGACTGGACAGCTGCCTCCAAAACAGCCTGGCCGAAGCCAAGCAATGTGACGGGATGGCCTCCGTCCTAGACGCCACCACTTCAAGCGGACAACCTACAGCACGCTCCAGGAAGAAAACCAGGAAAATCTCACAGCTCGGTGACCTGTCTCCGGGCCTCCCTGGAAGAGGAATCCGGCTCGGCGGGCCTGAGGTCGGGACAAGAAGGAACAAGTACGAGCCAGAGGGTACAGCACACGGGCTGGCGGAGGGAGGCCTCTCCTTCAGAACTGTCCACGGCTGCCTTGAGGTGGAACAAGCGTTTCATCAAGAAACACGCCAAGTCAGCCGCTGACCGGCTGGCCGATCCACGGGGAAGGAGGGTTCCTACCCCATTTGAGGTTTCTTCCTGCTCTTACTTCTGGGACGTGGGACCACCCTCAAAACCCCCAGCACAGCCCAGGCACCGGGACGCAGTCACTGCACAGGGGAAAACTGAATTATGGAGCAAACAGGCCAGGGCTCCCCATCTTAAGTATAGAGAACGCACCTGCTTCCACCGTCACAAGCCCCAACCTTTGGGATACGTACCCCCAGCAGTAACGGGGTGGAGAAATAGGCACAGTCTGCTTCTTGGGACTTAACGAAGGAACACTCCACAACTCCTTCCTTTCCGTTCATCGCATCCACAAGGGAGAAGACAAAGCGGGCTCCGGCGTATGCCATGGACAGGGTGGCCGAGCCTAGGAGGACACAGGTGGGTCAGCCAAGCTAGCACCGCGACCGGAATATCCGGGCAAGCCTGCCCTCCCGGCTAAATAAAGCAGCTGCAAAACCTTCAGCTTCAGCTGTGAAGAATTTAGGTCGTCATCTCTTCATTTCGCAAACTCGTGAATGGCGTGGACCTCTACCGCCACTCTGCTCCACAAAGCTGGGCTGCCCCCTGCCACCAGCCTGGCTTAGCCCGTGAACGTACAGGAAGCCGAGAAGAGCATTCGCTGCCTGCCCGGGCCCTTCCGGTCTTCAACTGGGGACTGCAGCACGGCCTCACCTGGGGGCTGCCCCCGAGAACCCACCTGCTCCAGCTTTGGCCTTCACCACCTCTGTGCCGGCCTCCTGGATCCGCCCAGTGATGGCTGTTAGCTGGTCCTGGGGAAGGTCCACCTTGGGAGTGCACTGCGGGCCAAAGCCACAGGGACCACGTGAGCAGGTGCTGCCACCACTCCCAGACCCCACACTGTCCTCCCCCTCTCGTGGCAGACCCCTCCCCCGCCACTGCCACTACAGGGGAAACCGAGACCAACTCTGCTTTAAAGAAAAAGTCAACTTTGTTGGGAGGTGTAGGTGGCCCCTACCACCGGCCCACCCCCCCCTCCCTTTTTAAAGTGAGCTCCACACCCCAGGTGGGGCTTGAACCTCACAACCCTGAGATTGAGTCGCGTGCCCAGACGGGCACAACCTACCCCCCCCCCCCCCGCCCCTACTCATTTTTAAAGAACTTTTAATATTTTGGACTAATTTTAGACTTAGAGAAAAGTTGTAAAAACAGCACAAAGATTTCCCTCACCCGGCTTACCCCAATGTTATTAAGCATCTTACATAGCCACAGTGCAATTATGAAGATCCACGAAATTATCATCGATACATTAACTACAGACCTTACTCAAATGTCACCCATTTCAACACTACTGTCCGTTTCCTGTCCCAGTTCCCACCCAGGACCCCACCTCAGTCCGTTTCCTAATAGTCCTGTCTTCCTGGACGCTTGTCAAGAGGACTGACAGCTCGTTTTGTAGAACGTCCATCACTTTAGATTTATAGAAGGTTTCCTCATACCTTTCTCATTGGGTTATGCACTTTTGGCAAGAACAGCACAAATATTTTGTGTCCTCAGTGCATTATACTCAGGGGTTAGGACGCTAACTTAATATATCATTCTCAGTGGTGTTCACCTTGTCTCTACTCACTTTTTTTAAATTTATTTTTTTAAAGATTTTATTTTTAAGTAATCTCTACACCCAGCGTGGGGCTCGAACTCACAGAGCTGAGATGAAGAGTCGTAAGCTCTACCGACGGAGCCAGCCGGGTGCCCCTCTACTCATTTTTAAACAAAGCAGCTTTACCTGCTCTGACCCAACCAGGAATTCAGTGGTTTCCTGCAGCAGTTTTCATTGTGTGCTGGGAGCTGGCCACTGTGAGCACCTTCTGACCACACCCACTCCCACAGGTGTGGACCCCAAAGTGCTGGAGCCTGACCACAGCCCTGCAGGCCACTCAAGAACCACCCCCACCCCCGACAATGGCTGGGGCTATATCCACAGCAGGAATTCTCTCAAAATACGACAGATGCTTAGTTCTTTGTCAGTTGTCTTCAGTACCTCGAGGTGGAACTTCTTTTTTTTTAAAAGATTTTTTATTTATTTATTTGACAGAGAGATACACAACGAGAGAGGGAACACAAGCAGGGGGAGTGGGAGAGGGAGAAGCAGGCTTCCCGCTGAGCAGGGAGCCCGATGCGGGACTCGATCCCAGGACCCCGGGATCATGACCTGAGCCGAAGGCAGTCGCTTAACCGACTGAGCCACCCAGGCGCCCTCGAGGTGGAACTTCTTAAAGGTGTTCCCGGTATCACGGCTTCCTGGCAAGGTGACACACTTACCTGGGAGATCAGGGGGATGATGGTCTTCCCGGCATGGCCGCCAATGACAGGAACATTGACTCGAGCGGGATCCAAACCCTGGCCACCAAAGTATGAAGCTTTGTTAATTTTTAAAGCTCTTTGAGTATAAACCATGTCATATCCACCTAAAGGACCAATACTGGAAAAAATCCACAGAAGTCAGAACAAAGAAACCACAGAAACCGGAGTCCAGCTGTGTTCAGATCTCCTGCCATGGCCCCACCAACCGCACGGAACATCAGTTGGAGCAGCGCAGCAAGGAGTATGTGTCACATGGTGAGGTCACTTTGAGGGTCTTCCTTTACAGGGAGCAGAAAACTGTCTCCTTGTAGGGTCCCCCCATTGGTCCCTCAGAGGATAGTCCTCTTCCCCAGAGCTAGCCCAGATTCACATCCCCATACTTGGTCACAAAGAATGAGTCCAATTCCCTCCCCGTCATTGTAGAGCAAAATTCAAAACAATTCCAGAACACCTGGGGGTGAGAAGTCTGTCAATTCACAGTGATTAGGACAGAATAAAACTGAGCTGTAAGGGGTCAAAACACCATGGTTCTTTGTCAGGGCTTAATAGGAGAGGCTGATTCATTTGTTAAACTGGAGGCACAACACCCCCAATCTGCGGACCAGGTGTTTCTTTTTCTTTTTTAAAGATTTTTAAAATTTATTCACTTGACAGAGAGAGAGACAGAGAGCACAAGCAGGGGGGAGGCAGGCAGAGGGAGAGGAGAAGCAGGCTCCCTGAGGGGCAGGGAGCCCGACTTGGGGCTCGATCCCAGGACCCTGAGATCATGACTTGAGCCGAAGGCAGACGCTTAACCAACTGAGCCACCCAGGCGCGCCTGGACCAGGTATTTCTTAAGATGGTCCAAAAAAAAAAAAAAAAAAAGAATCCAGTGGGAGTTAAGGGAGGGAAGTGAGCAGTCCCCCAATGATGCTACCTTCCCTAAATGCCGCAGCTGCTAAAGAGAGCAGCCCTAAGTTAAGAACCCACCTTGCCCAGGAAGGGCGACCCAGCGTTGAGGGGGGCAGAGCCCACAGGACCAAGTTCACGGAGCAGGAAGCTCACACAGCGGCGCCTACGTGCCAAGGCAGTGTGCCAGTCACCAGGGACATAGGCAGGAGGCCCTGCTTTTGAGACCCTCACTGTTGATTACGAGACAGAGACAAGTAACGTCCCCGGCTGCTGTGCTGAGACGGCCACACAGGGCGGCTCTGGAAGCAAGGGCAGCCCTTCATCAGCCGGTAGGGGCTTTCTGGGACAGATGTAACTTCATCCGAGAAGCAGCAGCAGGACTTTGCCAAAAGAAGTGTATTCTAGGCAAAAGGAGCAGAAAGAGCAAAGGCCTGGGGCCATAAAGAACATGTATCACATCAGCAGAAAAGCCAAGAGAAGGTGGCAAAGGGGCGGAAGATGGCCGAGAGGACTGAGGGAGGCTCCAGACACTGGCGCTTTAAGGGCCAACTTTCATTCCTGATACAAATCAGGATTTTTCCAGAATGCCAGAGAGCCTGAGGGAGAGGACAATTCACTTAACTGAAGCTTGACAAGCACTAGGTTATCTGCCAGGGGCCAAGATCCCCCTTCCTCCACCTCAAACAGTAGAACTTCCCAGGCTATGACAGCACCATCCCGTAGAACTTTCTGCGAGAACACAGGAGCCACATGTGGCTATCGAGCATCTGAAATGTGGCCAGCGCAACGGAGGACACGAAATTTCTAATTTTCTGTAATTCTAAGTAATTTACACAGCCACGTGCAGCCACCACGTGCAGCTAGGGTGTTGCAGCAGGACCAGGGGCCCGGGGGAGATGGTGTGCTTTGGCCCCCAAGAGCTTGGGAGCACCACAAAAGCCCAAAGAGAATGAGCACTGTGGCTCCCAGGAAGCCGGGCTGTGAGCCTCAGGAGGCCCGAACCCCACCCTCCCGGGCTGTCCTTGGTCAGACTCAGCGGGAATGCCAGCTCCTCCGGAAAGCCTGTCCTGACTCAGTCAACTACCCTCCATGTCCGTGCCCGACTGGTTTTTACATTCCACTGGCTCTTGAATCCCAAGGCCTGGCCTGTCTTCTGGATCTCTGGGAGCCCCGCCCCCAGGAGAGGGGCTAAGGACGTGCCGCAGCATGAACGAAGACAGGGCACCGCACTCCAGAAGCGGACCTGCCTGGCACATGGGGCATACGATCAAGGCCAACAGTCTCATGTGTGCAGGACAACTGTTCCTACTTCAGAGAGGCCCCCTCATCTGCAAGCCAGCAAACACTGGCCCAGAAAGCCTCTCCCGGGCTGATGAAGGGCTGCCCTTGCTTCCCCTCAAGACACTTCCACAGGCCAGAGAAGTGGTTCTGCCAAGGACACCAGCACTGGCACTGGTCCCCGCCCCCCCAGGTACGGGCCCAGTGGCCCGGTCAGCAGCCCAGCGAGCCGCAGGTGACCGCAGTCAGAACTCCGTGCCAGGATCGATGATCCTGACATCTCAGGACTTCAGGAATGTTCCCAAATTCTTCATGTTTGCCGATTTTATCATTCATTTGACAGATACCATTAGCACGTAAAGCCTGTTAGTTCTAGTTTTTAGAGGCAAGGAACTTAGCACAGCCCAGCTGAGGCAGCGGGAAGTCTGGGAAAAAGCCCGGCCCCTCGATGCACCAGGGAGGACAGAGAGGGAGCAGAGTCAAGACTCCAGCTGGCTGCGGTTTAAACCTGCAGGGGTCTGTGTGGATCCCCCAAGGAAACCTGAGAGCTACTCTGCCCCACGGGGGCCAGCCCCAAGAGCACTGGAGACCCCCTGGTCTCCTATGCTCACCGATCAGCCAAGGACGTCCGGAAGGGAGCCTGAAGAACACCGATGCGTCCCTTACCTTCAGTTCTGCAATGAAAGTATTGGCTCTGACAATGTCCAGGGTCGTCACCCCGAAGATTTTATTGGGGTTGTAGACTCCGTGTTTCTTGAAAACTTCCGTTGCGATTGGGATGGTGGAGTTCACCTGGCAAATGCAAGAGAGAGGTGTAACTTGCCCTCATCCTGAGAGAAGAGACATGCCACAGACAGAAACATCTCTTCCCCAGACCACTAGCAAGTCCTAAGGGGCCAAACTACCCCGGTAACTTTGTTTACAGGCAAGCTGCCCTCGTGGTGGAACAGGTCACCGTGGGCTGACTTCCTACTCCCCCCACCCCCACAAAGAACCCTTCGTGGCGGCAGGTGCTCCTCCCCGTAGGGGCCCCCGGGGTCCATGGCTCAGATGTGCATGTGACCTTCCGGCTGTCAACCTAACAGTGAGGCTGACTCCACAGGACACCTCCCGCTCCCACTGGGGCCGACACCTGAATAAAGCAGCGCACTGCGCAGGGCCAAAACCTCAGACGGCCTCGGGTCAAGTCCCAGCTCGGCCACTCTGCAAGGTAAGCCTGGGCAACTGGTTTCCTCACGGCAGAGACAACCACCTCCCGAGGCCGTGAAGATTATGGGACTTAACAGACAGCGAGCGCTGACACAGTGCCTGGTGCACAGAGAGAGCATAATAAAGATGCAAGCCCACCGCAGGATTTACGCTAGGCGCTAGGTTAGCGTCCCAGCAAAAGCGGTGACTGCTCCCTACTGCAGACCGGTTGCCCCGAGGAGGGTGAGCTAGTTGGGGATCGGCTCCTCAGAGGCCCTGGGGACAAGCCCCAGGCGTGGATCGGTGGGCACGGCCCCCAGTCAACATCACTGTCACTGCATTTCCACCCAGGACCTGAGCCTCAGAGGCCGGCTTCACCCGGGAAGGAGGCACAGAGTGCGCTGCGGGCCAATGCAACCCAAGGGACTGCTGGGGAGGCGTGGGGGCTGCATGTGTGGGTACGGCATGTGTGCTCTCGGGAATCAAAGGAGAAGCTCCCCACAAAACCCCACGAGCAGGGCCCGGGGTGGCTGAGCAAGCCTGATGGGGAACCAGGAACCGCAAACCCCGAGCAGAACAGGGTAAAAGAGGTTAATGGGCCACCACAATCAGGGCTGAACGGAGCCTCAAGAATGGACTTTGCAGGTGGAGAAATGGACACAAAGAGGGGAAGTGACTTGAGTGATTTGCCCAAAGGCACATGAGTGGTGGGAAAACCAGGCTGGAATTCACACTTAGTTCATCCCACGCGCCCGCTGCTGCCCCTTAATCGGATTTTGGGCCCTGCAAGCACCTCCACCTCCTGCTCACTGCGGGCTCCTGGCACGGCATTAGTGGCCCACCTGCCAGCGGCACTCACCGGATTGGAAATGACGCAGATCATGGCCTCGGGGCAGTGCTGGGCGCAGGCAGCAGACAGGGTGGCCACAATGGAGGCATTGGTGTTGAACAGGTCATCCCGGGTCATGCCTGAGAAATCCAAGATGTTCACAAGGCACCAAATGAACCGCCCAGTGCTGTGTGTCAGTTGTTACAGGGAAACCAAACATTATACCCGTTCCAAGCCAATCTATCTTGTAGGAAAAACAACGTAGTGTGACAAGTGGAGGGGATGGAAGGCGGGGAGGGGGCTCAGGGAGGGAGGTATCTGAGGAGGATCCTTAAGGATCAGCAAGAGCTCCTGAGCAGCAGGTGGAGGAAGGGCACTCCGGGCAGACCGCATGCACAGGAACATGAGACCGGGCAGGGCACAGACACGGCAGACACGTGCCGGGCCAAGAAAGGGAGGCCTCTCTATCCCACAGGGACTGGGGAGCCTCTGGAATTCTTCTCTGCCACGGAGACGCTGACTCGATCCACTGTAATGGAAAACCACGTCCCCACCTGACTGCCAGGGATATGCGAGGCAAGGCTTCCAAACACACACCTGGTTTTCTCGGGACTCCTGCTGGAATAACCACCACATCGCAGCCTTTCAGGCAATCCGGCAGCTGCTCAGGTCCGAGGTAGCCTAGACACCCCCACCCCAGGAGAGAGCAAGTTCACCTTTTCTGATCTGGAGAGGCGAGCACGGCTGTGGGGACGGAGCCAGGGGAAGATGGCCCCCACTGGGTCCGACTGTTCCAGCCGCCTTTCACGCCACTTTCCTCCAGCCTCCGACTGCCTGGGTCCCACCCCCGTGGAATGGATCAACCGTCTAGCCACCCCCCCCCCCCCCCCCGTTCAGCTGCTTGTCTTTTTCGGACCCGCTAGCATCTGTAAGGCCTTCCTGGCTCCCAGTTCCAAGAGCTGCTTATTCCTTCCCCCAACCACCCGGGCGTCCTAACAAAAGCTCCATCTCAGGGTCAGATCTGAAGACACACTGAAAGCCACGTGAGAAAATCGTGGTGCTGATAAAGAAGGACTCTAAGTATTGGTATCTCTTGTTTATTCCTATCATCTGAGGGGAAAAAAAGGTCCATTTTCAAAGGCTGCAAGGGAAATTTGCTCTGATGACCAAAATTTGCTTTGATTTGGACTTTTCCCTTATTGCAGGAGCTTTCAGAAGCTCCAAAAGAAAACGAGCCAACAAATTCAGAGATTACGGAAGGCACAAAAACGTCTGAGCTGACAACTGACCTCCCGAGCTGTGCCCACCGGCTGAGGACGCATGTGAACACCATCACGCAGGGCATTCCCACACATGGCCAGCAGAGACAGAAATTACTACCACCTTTCTGGACCGCAATTTGGGACTTTACAGTCATACCTACTGATTCGACTTCTGGCTTCTAAGAAACAAGATGTAAGGAGGAAGATGTTCGTCACGGCTTATGTATTTGAATTTAGAGTAGAGCAAAATAGGAAACTGCTCAGTGACCAACAGTATAGGTAATAAACTAAACAAATGGTAAATTACAGTACTGCTTTAGAAATGACTTAACCAAGAATTTGGGGACGTGGGTAAATACTGCTATAAAGTAAAGGCAAGATAACCAGGATATATGATATGTATGACAACGAATTACTTCTTGGATGACATACACCCGTTTGCCTGACAGGAAGAGCAGATCTCCCTAAGGAGGCCGTGCTTTTGGGAACCTGGCAGAGGAGCCTAGGGTGGCGGGAGGGCTGGCCCAGGGCACGGGACGCCAACCTGCAGCCCCGGGGGGTAGAGCATTCCTACTGCCCCCCAGTCTCCAGAAGTCCCCGAAAGTCCCCATCCTATTACTTTTCAAATGAGAAAAGAATTAAAAATGGGAAGATTAGATCACCTTTGTTTTTCTGAAAGATGCTGCTATTTAAATTTTTTACAGGCTCAAGTCCAAAAAGACGTAGTCACTTGTGAATTCAGTTCTACGATGCACGTGGAAACCCCGAGTCTCTGATCTACTTTCACTGAAGAACCGTGTTCTATCGCTTGGACCCTGGTCTACTGGGGAGAAGGGAAGCAAAGTCTCCAGGCTCAGCGTGTCCAGTACCTTTCACGGTTGCTCTGGTCTCAATGTGGCTCAGATCGGCAGCCACTCCGGGCGTATGAGCAATATCGTAGAGGGTCAGGCGGCTCACCAAGGGACTGTTCTTGAGGAGAAGCGCAAGGGGCTGCCCGATTCCTCCGGAAGCCCCTAGCACGGCTACTTTCGCATTGTTCTAAAAGAGGCACAGAGAAAGGACTCTTAATACAGAATCGGGGGACGCCTGGGTGGCTCAGTTGGTTAGGCAACTGCCTTCGGCTCAGGTCATGATCCTGGAGTCCCGGGATTGAGTCCCACATCGGGCTCCCTGCTCGGTAGGGAATCTGCTTCTCCCTCTGACCCTCCCCCCTCTCATGCTCTCTCTCATTCTCTCTCTCAAATAAATAAATAAAAATATTAAAAAAAAATACAGAATCGGTATTAGAAGTAGTCACGTGATAGCCTATAAAATACTGCACTGGGTCTCTTTTATTGCTGTGGTGCCAAATGAGACACCAGCGTCGAATTTCTACCAGTCCAAAGGTCCGGTTTTCTTCTGAAGCGTAGAGGCTTATCTCTGGGAAACAGGGAACTTATGTCCACAGATGTTGTGACAGTCGGGGTCCTACTGCAAACACCCCCCGAAAGATGAACAAGTTCTACTCAGGCACCTGCCCCTCAACCTGCAGTTTTAACTATAAACAAACACATACTGAGCACCCACCAACAGGCCGTTCACTGTACGTGGGGAAGCAGAATGGGGAAGAGCCCTGCTGGCTCTGGAGGGGACAAGGGAAAGGAGCTGATGGGGGAGGGGGCACGCAGCATCAGGAGGGATGTGTGTTTCGAAAGGCTCCCTCCCTAGCAGTTAAGTTAGATCTGCAGCCTCAGGCGCCTGTGCCCCACACTTCGGGGTCTCTCAGGATTACCCGCCGGACTAACAAAGCCCACAGAGGGCCAGGCTCCTCGAAGCAGGACGGGGCTCAGGCCTCTGTATAGCCAACCATTTCTGGGTGACTCTGGCAGTGGCCGAAGTCTGAGAATCACTACTGCTCCACACCAAGCCAGGCAGAACAAGCAGCAGGTGGCTCTGGGCATGTCAGCTGCAGGGAAGAGTTAAAAAGTGATACAGTTGAGAGACTCGACTGCCTTGCTAGCATCTAGAAGGCTGGAGCTAGAAGTCAAAAGACTTGACCTCCGACAGCTACTTCAGAGCTAAGTACATCTAGACTGGCATCACTTAATCCCCTTCTTATTCTTATACCAAGGAGTGAGATTGAGGAGTCACGTGGCAACTCCACATTTAATCTTTGAGAAAGTGTCAGACTGTCTTCCAAAGGGGCTGCTTATTCATCTTTAAGGCTCACCTCCAATTCAATAGGCATGGACCTCCTACCTGCCACACGCCAGACTGACCTGCTAGCACCAATGACAAGACCTGCACACCGAAAGGCGTGCAAACCGAATAAACAGCATCTAGTGTGACAAGTGCCACGGAGGTAGACACTAGGAGAGAATTAAGCGTGAGGGGGTTTTGAAGGAGGAGCAGCAGTTTACCAGATGGACGCTAGAGGGAGGAGCTGTGGAGTACGGCCTAGTGAAGGGAAGCAGTCCTCTAGGGCTTGGGCATTGCTGGACGCATGTGGAAGAAGTAAGAAGGTAGGGACAAAGCTGAGAGCCTAGCAGAGTCTATCTGGTCCTTCTGGGCAATGGGGAATCGGTGAAAGGTCTTAGAAGCTGGGGAAAACATGTCCAGAACTGTGTTTTTAAAAAGACATGAAGCAGAATGGAAGATGGCCTGGAAATATCCAAGAATGGATGCAGGGAGACTACTGCAATAGTGCAAGCATGACTCAAGGTTGGGATCTAGGCAAGCAAGAAGGATGGGCGGGCTACAAGGGATTCAGTCACCTCCCCTCCCCTTCCATCTAGATGGTGAGTGGAGGGAGGAACCTGGCATGACAACTTGCCGGCTTGAGTAGACAACATTGCCTTTAAGCAAGAGAGGGAACTGAGGAGCGGTAAGGGGTCTGGGAGAAAGAATAATGAGTTCCGTTTTGCATGCCGAGTTTGAGCCCCTTGAAACATCCAGACACACACGTGCCCAGTAGGCTAAAGGCTTGGTCTGGAGGCCCTATGCATCTGCATTGAGATTAATGGTAGCCCCAGATGTGGACAAAACACAAAAGGGAACACAGTGACAGGAGCACTAGGGACAGAGTCCTGTGAACACCAGCATTTGAGGAGGAAGAGGAGTCTGTGAAGGATGATGACCAAATGGGACTTACGGCCACCCCCACCCCAGCCATTTCCAACAACTAAGTCAATGACTGCCTCTTGGTAACCTTTTCCCACGAGGGGCAGAATTTATTATACAGGACTTCACCTGAAACTCCTGCCATCCAGCAACCTCATCTACTGGGAACACCAGCAAAATGGTAGCCGCGGGCCATTTATCAGGTCCGCCCTGGGGCTGATACTGAGCTACGACTTTCCTTATCTGATTCTCAGAACTCCATTAAGTAATATTAAGGGACTCACTTTACATATGAGGAACTAAGGCACAGAAATTGTAATATACCCGGGCCCCAAAAGATAGCAAATGACGAAGCCTCATTATACAAAAGGTACCCTTCCCCACTAGGGCTCACTCAAGGCCTAAACAAAACTCCTCAGTGAGCTTATTTCTACTCTAACCTTACAAATGAGAAGGGGAGCCTATTCTGGGCCAGCAGGCAGCTGCCAAGGAAGGAGACAAACTAATAGCAGGGACAAGAACCTGAAGCACCATATGTGGTCCTCTCGGGCAGAGCCATCTGCTTTGGGTCCCTATACTCTCACTGCAGATCGTATTCTACAGCAACGGCCACTAGGAATAATGGACTTTGGTTAGCAAACCCCAAAACCAAAGCCCAAACAAAACCCACAGTGTGTCATCTGCTTAAGAAAAGTAAACCCCAAAAGCACATACAACTAAAAATCTTCAGTTTTATTTATTTTTTTTAATTGGTGCTGTAAAGGGGGACCCTTGACTTCCCAGAAAATGTAACTAGCCAGATCAACCCAAAATTGAGGTCTGGCAATCTCATCCACTTCTCGATCTTCAGTCAATCACTCTCACATCTTGTCTCTACTCCTAGAGACCTCCAATTCCAACTCCCACATTCCTAGCTCTGTTAGGCATTCCAATGGTCCCATAAGCCCAACTGTCTAAATAAATGTATGCTTTCTACTTCTCCCACCCTGTTCCCAAATAGTACCCGTGTCCTCCCAAATTCAAACCCTTATTAGAACCACTTCCTGCCTCTTCCCTTATTAGAGACACCCAGTTAGGACTTGGAGGACTTGGCATCTCAAACATCTTCCCAACCTTCCCCCCACCTTCCATTCCCATTCTATTATCTACCCTAGGCCCTCAGCTCCACCTCAAAACCATCCTTCTGAAAATTAACTTTTGATCATTTCACTTCCTTACTCAAGAATCTCCTTGAAGTCCCTCATGCCCAAATTACTCAGACTGGCTTCCAAGGCTGACAAGGGCAGTGGTTCCACTGTAGAGCCCCACACTGGGTGTAGAATTACTTGAAAATAGAAAAGATTGGGGCGCCTGGGTGGCTCAGTTGGTTGAGCGACTGCCTTCGGCTCAGGTCATGATCCTGGAGTCCCTGGATCGAGTCCTGCATCAGGGTCCCTGCTCGGCAGGGAGTCTGCTTCTCCCTCTGACCCTCCCCCCTCTCATGTGCTCTCTCTCATTCTCTCTCTCTCAAATAAACAAATAAAATCTTAAAAAAAAAAAAGAAAAAAGGAAGAAGGAAGGAAAAGGAAGGAAAAGGAAGGAAAGAAAGGAACTGACCTGATGCCCTTACTAGGGTCTTTAAGTGAATCAGTCCCTTATGATACATAAGATGACCTCCTCACTCATTCTGTTGCTTTCAGTGTTGAGGTGATGTCCTTATTTGTATATTACAAAGTTTCATCAATTTAATTAATATGTATAAAATACAGTCCTTCAGTGGTGGAATCTTTACAATGTAGAATGAATCTGTGGTATTGCAGAGATTAACTCATGATCTCTTTGCAGAAGGCCAATTTCCAAACTTGCTCATCTTTTCTGCATTGAGGAGTGGTTGTTAGCAGCACACATGCTCAGCAACTTTTGCAAATGGGTAACACTTCCTTCATTTGTAAGTTTGCTTTATAATATGTCTACTATGGTTTGTTTTTAAAGTTCTGTTTTTTGCGTTATAACATATATATTAGTATATAACTGCAGAAATAAATATATTGAGGCTGTGTTCTTGATACATTTTTTTTTAAAGATTTTTTATTTATTTATTTGACAGAGAGAGAGACAGCGAGAGAGGGAATACAGCATGGGGAGTGGGGGAGGGAGAAGCAGGCTTCCTGCTGAGCAGGGCGCCCGATGCAGGGCTCGATCCCAGGACCCTGGGATCATGACCTGAGCTGAAGGCAGACGCTTAACAACTGAGCCACCCAGGCGCCCCGATACATTTTTGTTGTTAAGGATCCAGGAGCACCTGGGTGGCTCAGTCAGTTAAGCCTCTTGATTTCCACTTGGGTCGTGATCTCAGGGTTGTGGGATCGAGCCCCAGGCTCAGCGATGGGCATGGGGTCTGCTTGAGATTCTCTCTCTCCCTCTCCCCCACACTCTTAAAAAAAAAAGATACAGGGGGCGCCTGGGTGGCTCAGTCGTTAAGCGTCTGCCTTCGGCTCAGGTCATGATCCCAGGGTCCTGGGATCGAGCCCCACATCGGGCTCCCTGCTCTGCAGGAAGCCTGCTTCTCCCTCTCCCACTCCCCCTGCTTGTGTTCCTGCTCTCGCTATGTCTTTCTCTGTCAAATAAATAAATAAAATCTTTAAAAAAAAAAAAAAGATACAGGATCCAAAGTCTCTAGACCAATGTACCTACTTCACTCAAGCTCATCATTCTCACTTACTCTAGTGCCTTCCAGTATCACCACTTGTATGTCCCATATGCACTTTAAATTCAACATCTCAAACTGAACTCCTGATATCCTCCCCCTACCCAAATCCACTCTCTTCCAGCAGCCTTTCTCATCTCAGCAATTTCAAAGCCCAAAGTCTTCGTGTCCTTCATTCTGGTACCCCTCATCCAACTGTCCCTCAGCAAATCTCACAGTCTTACCCGAGTTCAGTTCCCTTCCCCCACTCCTCAGCATCAGTCTTCAGCACCTCCACCTGTCCTAAGTTTACTCACTTGGGGCCTATCTCAAGTACCACCCCTTGCTCATCTTGGTATCTCCTGCAGCACCCACCACAGATCTTGGCGAGCATGGATACTCAATGCTCTTACTTGTGTACTTATTTTTCAAATGAATTGAATGCACAAGAAACTGATCTGAAGGACAGAAGCTAAAGCAGAAATCTGGAATCTTCTTTACTCATCAACTCCCTCTTGGGTGCAATAAAGAGGCAATGTGGGCATCTCCCGGGTTCTCAAACTTTAGTTATATTAGAATCACCTGGGGCACCTGGTAAACACACAAAAGGTGCAGGTCCTACCCTCCCTCAATGCACCCTGGCCCGTCCTTCATTAGCTTCCAGGTGATTCTAACACACACCGGAGTTAGAGAACCACCATCCTTGAAGATGACTAAAAATAGCTTAGGCTTAAGCACTACCAAACCAAGCCCTGCACAGTCACCACACCTGGGGGCAGGCCCAGTTCGCCCACAGCAAGCAGGATCCTTCAAAAGGGTCCTGAAGAGGAGGCAGCGTCTTTACGTTCTTAGAGGGAAAGCTTGATGATCCAAAACCCACTGACAGCGGGCAGGAGAGCGGACTTTTAACTCTCTGGACAAATGACTGTAACCTTGGACCAGTTCCCTACCCTCGGTATCTCAGTCGGCCTGCACTATGGAGTTAATACTTACACGTTATTTGTACGGATGCTACAAGAATAAGGTCAGTCGCTTAAAGTACTACAGAAAGTTGCCTACAAGCGTAAATTATTTTCGGCCCTACAGCCAAAGCTTCTCAACCTTGAAGTTGTGTAGACCAAGTGGAGGCTCTCTGGGGGTCCGGGGGAAAGAGCTCGGGGGGGCCTCCCCCCCCACCCCCCGCTACCGGGCTTTCTTTCGGCACGTCCCTTCCAGTATCCCGGCCGGCCCAGGGCGCCACAGGCGCGGGTCGGTACCGGACGACCCTGCGGTCTAGGCTAGCCCGGGGATCAGGGCTGCTCGCGAACCCAGAACCCACGTGGCCCCGGCCGGGGGGGGGGGGGCCTCCGCCTGCAGGTAGCCCCTCGTCGGGCCTACCTGGGCCGAGGTGCTGAAGCTGCGGCGGAGAGCGGCGCCCGCAGGGCGGGCGAGCGCGGAGAACATAGTTGGAGCGGGCGGGGAGCGGAACGGCAGGAGAAGGCGCAGGCGGCTGGCAGGTGACACCAACGACCTCCACACCGCACAGGGCCTCCCGGCTCCGCTCTGCCCGGCCTCGCGAGAGTGGCCCGGCTTCCGGCCCCACCCCCTCCCAGATCTCGCGGTAGCACGTCCATCTGGGCCGTGGAGGAGGAAGTCGGTGGGTCGCTTCCTGCGCGCAGGGAGCGCAGTGCGGGCGGGGTCGTAGCGTGTCTCGCGTTCCGTGCGGCAGGTGGGGGAGACGTGGTCGCGAGTGGGAGGTAGAGTCCGCACCACAGAGGTGGAAGAGGACGGGATTTAGGCTGGAAGAGCCTTAGAGGAGCCATTTCCAGGTGGGGCCCCAGACAGACGCTCTGACCAGGAGACAGGTCAAGGTCGCGCTGCAGGCCCGGCGGAGTGGGTGCGGTCCGGGCCCTAGACCTCAGCCAAAACTACCCCTCCTACTCCTGGAAGCAGGAGGGGCTCCGAGCTCCGGAAAGCTCTGGAAAGGGAAGTGGGGAGAGAAGGCTGAGTCCTGGGGGTGAGGTGGGGGGATGGGGTCTTCTCTGATCAGTCACTTCAATGTACAGCGCCCTACCTCCCCCCCCCCCCCCCGCTGCCCACCGGCCAGTGCCCTCGTCCCTCAGGGTGCACAGGACTTTCACAGACACCGCCATTGAGAATGGCAGACGCAGCACAGTGGGCGAGGCTCTGTTCTACGAGTTTACAGGAAAGCAGCCCCGTGTTACAGACGAGGAAACTGGTATCCAGGTGGTAACTTGCATGGCACCCGATCCCTAATCCTCAGGTCTCCGCAGCAATGCTATGAACACGGCTACATTGTTGCCGCTGTAGGTACGAAGAAACTGTGGCTGAGCCCAGTTAAGTGGATTTGTTGGGTTTGTCCAGACAGAAAGTAAAGATACGGTTCTTGCTCCCAAGGAATTTAAATTTATCATTTAAATTTGTGAGTTGAATTAGAAGCTTCATTCCCCCCACCCCCAACCATTTTCTGGGTATATAGAATTCCTCAAAAAGTTCAGTCAAGTGGGGCAGATAGATGTGCAGCCGTTGTTGGTGTAACAAGATCTGCCCATTTTCTGCCTTTAAAGGAGCTGAGTCTACTGGGGGACACAGGTGTATTGCAGGCAGCATGATAGGGGCAACACTAGGAAAGTTATGAGGTGTGGTGGGAACAGAGGAGATGCATCTAACCCACATTTGGGGTGGAGGCCATTTGAGACGGACGTCAGGATGAGACCTGTAGGTGGATACATTCAGGAAGGAGTTACTCAATGGGACCATTCAACTCCAGAGGAGGGAGAGATCCTTGCCTGGGCATGGGAGTTCAAGTTTTAGATGAGAAAGAAGAGCCCAAAGTGAAACCTGGGGGTAGAAAAGCCTAAGTCTACAGATGTTGAATAGATCCTCTCCAAAATTTTGGAGTTGGGGACATGCAGATGAGCAGTGTCCTTTATCTTATGACTAACTGTTCTCTTGTTCATTACCCCTGTATCTTAGCACTAGAACTGAGAGTTCCTTGTGGTCAGATAGCTCTCTTATCTCTGAGTCTTTATTGTCCAGCCACGTCACCAGGTTGAGAGTGGGTCTCTGAGTTTTGGAAGAGTTGAATAGTTTTAGATAAGGCTGGGAAAAGCAGGTTGCAAAAAACCAGATTGTGCAGGACCTCTGAATGTTCGCTGCAGAGTTTGTATTTTATTCCTTGGGCAGCAGGTGTTTATCAGAGGTTTTTATGATGCCACTGGCACTATGAGGAAGATTGGACTGACCTTGGAGTGCCAAGTTTTCTAATGGAAAGATGTGGAGGGCAGGGAAATTGTTCAGGAGGCTATCTTAGGAGATGACAAAGATCTGAGTTATGATGGTGGCCATAGAAATAGAGGGAATGGGGCCAATGAGGAAGCAGTCTCAAGAAAAGAATTGATTAGTCTATGCTTATCTGGGCTTAAGAAATGAATACAAGGGATGAGGAACATCAGGCTGAGAGAAGTATATATGTGCAGAAACAGGGGACTTGGGGTTGTGGGGAAGGAGAGCTGGCTGGAGGCAAAAGATAAAGAGCTCCATTTAGATGGGTTGAGTTGGAAGTGATGGTGAGTCGTCCACATAGAAGTACCAGTGGGCAGATGGGGAGTTACTCCAACGTGAAATGTGGGATTGAACGCCCGAGAGAGGCTAGGGCTGAAGGCATCCCTGTAGAGGGGAGAGGGGAGGCCATGAGAAATAGGAGAATCACAGATTCTCAGGCTCACTCCCAACATCAGGGGCTCGAGTCCCTCCCCCTCCCTGCCAAGTGCTCTACTCAGGCCACCCCAAACAACTTGACTGTTAGGAAAGCCCGCCTCACAGTTCCCAGCTGCTTCCTTTTCAATCCCAAGATGGTTCATAACGGTATTAACAGCTACTGTATTAAGCACTGATTCTGTGCTCTGCTTTGCATGTGTGACTGTTACATCGAACATGGTCGGGGGGCGGGGCTCTCAGGAAGCCCCTTGCAGTCCTAGAACAGTTTTGTCATCCCACACTTTCTTGCTTGCTTTCTTTGCTTGCTCTTTGGGTTACATCGAGGCACCAGAACAGACTCGCTGCCATCGCCTTCATGTCCAGTTCACATTAGTTGTCAAATCTCAGCTTGATTCAGCGGCAGAGCTTCTCTTCCCCTCAAGCTTGCTTTAGGCTCCCACCCTTGGAGGGAAGGGTGCTTGGCTTCTCCATTTCCCCCTCTTGCTTCCTCACAAGCCCCCTCCCCCGTTAGATTGTGGCTTCAGACCCATGGGGGTTGTAGGAGTAGAGATGGGGGCAGGAAATTTCCCCTGTCATCGGCATTAGTATTCTCTGAGCCGGACAGGAGTTTGTAGCTGACTATCCTCCATGTGGTACTTTTGTGGTGTGTTTCCTTTGACCTAGGTGGTGATGCCTCAGTCTTGCTGCTTTCTGTAGTTCCTTCAGCCCCTGGTTTCTGGAATTCCATACTACCTGCAGTTGGCCCATCATCCCTCCAGGTGGCAAGTCTTGGGCAAAGTCCCTTTACCATGGCTTCCAGTTGACCACCTCTCTTGCCAGCTAGCCAGCCTCAGATTTTCCCAGGCTGGGGCCCAGCGCCAGCCTCTCTGCCTGCACTAGTGTCAGAGGGCACAGGCCAAGCTATTCTAAGGGTTTCCTGGTTTCTTGAGTTGTTTCAAGAAAGCTAAGGCTTGTGAATGTTGGAATTCAGAAGGATGCTAATGGAGGGAGAAGGCTTTGAGATTGCCGAAAGAGAGAAGGTTTAGGTGGGAGAGGATAAGGTCAGAGGATTCCAGGAGAAAGCATGAAGCCCCATCACTCCCACCCCCCAGGGGCAGCTGCCTGAGGAGGGGTGTTCACACTCAGTGGCCTTAACATTCCCAGGCAAGAATGAGGAAATGAGAGAAGTTGCTCCATGGGGACCCAAGGAGGGTTGCGGAGGTTTGGATAACTGTTACAGCAGTTGGGGAAAATTCTGGGCAAATGAACAGTGACACGGGGATTTGCTGGTAGCTGTGGAGGCTGAGCTGAATTCTGCAGTGTGTACTTTCTGTGTGTCCAAGTCCACATGGTTTCCACAGCCCAGACCCCACACCAAGGTCATCGATGTGCAGGTGGGGCTACACACACAGGCTTCTATCCACACGTACACACAAACACGCATATTCATATCTCTGAATACAGAAACACCTGGATCTACATGGGATTTATTCTTATGGCCATATAGTTTACATACAATACAGTATACAGATCTTAAGTGTTCAGTTGGATGGTTTTGACAATTTACACCCTTAACCACTGCCCCCCAAAACAATCTGTAGAACATTTTCATGTTCTAGAAAGTTCCTTCATGCTCCTTTCAGAGGAGCAGAGGGTGAGGCTTAAGCCCAATCAATGAGCAGAGGAGAAGCAATGCTGAGGGCAGAGTTGGAGGAGGTGAGACCAGATGTTACGGTCACAGCTTTTGGGAGACTGCATTACAGTTGACCAGCCCCTATGTCTGCCAGGTGAATGGCATGGACAGACCTGTCACTCTCCCAGGACTGCAAGGGTCCCTCTCAGGTGTGTAGTGGGCCTAGGTTTGGGGACACGGAAGTGAGGGCAAGATAGAAGACAAGGGACAGGGATGTGGGCACCTGGGTCTGGGCCTCTGCCCATACCTGTTGCCTCAGAAATCCAGAGATTCTAGCAATCACTAATGATAGGAGCGGGTGCTCCTCTGAACCGAGAGACTGATCTCAAGACCACTTCTGACCTCCACAGCTCGGGGGTGCTCTAGCCTGGAACTATGTCCTCTAGCTTTGTCAAGGTTCAGGCCACAAGGAAGGTGTCTGGCTGTGATTGAGGAAAGATCATACCAGATCCTGGGGGATCCTGCCCCTCAGGCAGCACCCGAGGCTCCCTCCACTTAGAAACGTGGTCAGCTCCTTGGCCTGAGATGCTCTGAACGGTGCTCTCTGTCTATGGGATTTGTAGCTATCCGAGGCTCCTGGGCGAGATTGGGAGGAGAGAACTAGGGTAGAAGTAAAGGAATGTCTATTTCCCCAAGCTCCTGCTCTATGCCAGGGCCGGTGGTAGTGTTAGACAATTGGTGTGTGTCCTCTTCGACGTAACCTTCCTACAGCCTTTCCAGTGGAATCCCGTGTAAACTGCCTCCCTTTACAGGTGAGGCTGTTGAAGTCTGTCACTGTATTAAGCCTTGGTCATCTTTGCACAGCCTCCTGCTTCATACAGAGAACCAGGGTGTAGTGGGGTTCTCTCTGGACCCTGAATCCTATCTGTGCAGTCCTCTGGTCCCTGCTCAGTCTGAGCCAGGAGCCCAAAGTACAGCTTATGGCCTGGCTTCTCCAGGAGCATTGTGCCTCTCCTCTCCACCGGAAGCAAATGCCCATCAATTGTGTCGACCCAGACTGCCTGAGGCCGAGCAATAGACCAAACTCTCTGTCCTGGAAGTCCTTTGAGAAGCCTGATGTGAGGCCTGGCCTCTGACAGCCATGCTGTCAGTCAGAATGAAAGGCCTCATGTGTTGGTGAAGCCCAGGGAGGCAAGAAGGGCTGGGTCTGGCCAGTTTCCAGCTTCATCTCAGGCTATCACAACCCCTAAGGAAACATCCCTTCCCAGTTGGTTTGTGTTCCCCAAATATAGACATGTGTTCTCACTGGAGCTGCATTCAGCAGCTCAGCTGTGTCTAGACAGCTCTGGGCTGACAGAGAGCCATACACAAACCTCCTGGTTTGGAGAGAGGCCAGGCCCCTGCAGGGGAGGGTGAAGAACCTTCCTACTGGTGGGTGTCCAATATGCAAGGACAAGGCTTGTGCTGGCACCCTGCTCTCTTGACAGAGTTAGCGGCTTTGCTTGCCACCCAAAAAGCTGTGTGGATTTCCCAGACTGGTCAGTTCATAGGAATATTGGTCTCTCTGACCCCATGAAGCCAGATCCTCAAAGTGCTTCCTCTTACCACTCTTCCATGTGCCTGCCCCATTCACCTGCAAGAACCATCACACTGAATCCCTCCTGAAAGTCTCAAAAAGTGCTATCTGTGCTCAAAGAATCTACAGGGGGAGGTCTTAAACTTGCCATTTTGATGCCACTGTTTTGAACAGGTCACTAGGAAAAGGATACTTGGTAGAAATCATTACATACGAAACGGGGCAGAAACTATACTCGGTTGATGCTGCTAGGATAAAAATCTGACTAAGGAATCAAAACTTTATTGTAAAATTCACACAAGAAAAAGACTTGATCTTGGGAAAACTGATTTTGGCTAAACAAAATTGAAAGTGGAAAAAAATAGGAATTGGTTAACTATGAAATAAAATCAAGGAATTAAATTGGCTTAATGGAACTCACTAAGGAAAATACTTTTGGCAAAAACTTGTCCATATTAGTTTAATGGTCTATGTAAATGCTCAATGGCAAAATATTCTTAGGGTGCAAATGGCAGAGCCAAGAACATCTTGAACCTTGTAGAGTTTGGAGTAACGCTGAAAGGGGGGTGAGCACTCTGTCGTCCTCCTGCCCAGGCTAGCAGCACCCCGATCTCAGCTCACAGGGCTGAGTCCTCTCTCTCTCTGCTATTAGGTTCAGAGACTGTTCTTCCTCCTGCGCTTTATCAGCAGGTGAGGGCAGTTCTTGCTTGACCAAGGAGAGCTCTCCCTTGGGGAAGGAGAGAAGTCTGGAAGAGTTGATCCCTGGGGCTGGGTTTTCACCTGGATGCCTGGAGACCATCCTGCCACTCAGGAATAAAGGGATGGAAGTTGCAGTGGGGAAAGCAGGTGGGAGTTTGAGGATGGGCTCAGCTACAGACGAGCTAGGTGAGGAGCCAACATTTAGGTTGGCCTATGGAAGCTGTGGGGCTAGATGCAAAGCTTGTCCTTTCTCCTCTACTCACTACCTCCCTAATGTTCTGAGCACTGGGCTTTCAGAGACAGAGGATCTGGGATCTGACTGGGGGGTCAGAGTGGGGAGGTCCTTAGGCACAATCCACCTGTGGCATCTGTATGTATGGCGTCAAGTCAAGATGGCCCCATTAGTGAAGAAGGCAGGAATGGTGACTAACAATTTGTTCATTCAATGCATGCTTATTGAGCACCATTCTGCACGAAAAATCCTGGGCACTGGGTGAGGATATAGTGAACAAGGAGGACAAGGTCCCTGTCCTTATGACCCATACATTCCAGTGGGAGAAGATTGACAATAATGCAAGCAAACAAACAAGTGCAGTAATGTTGGATGGTGGCAAGTGAGGTGAAGACCAAGAAACTCAGTTTCAAAAGATTCCCCTAACAGCCATGTAAAGATTAGACTGTAGGGAGAAAATAGGAAGCAAGAAGTATAGTTGGGGAGTATGACATCTTCAGAGAGAGAGGACAGTACCTTAGTCTAGGATGTTAGCCCCAGAGCTGGAGTGAAGTTGATGGGTTTGGAATATATTTAAGTACTGAAGCTAACAGATTGGATGTGAGGGGCTGGGGGGAAGAAGGATTTGGGTCATGGACTTGAGTAACCAGGTGGATAATGGTGCGTCCTTCAAGGCTGAGAAAATGAAAAGACAGATATTGGAGGTGTGGGCACGTGTGAATGAAAAGTTCTGTTTGGCCTGTGTTACATTTGAGATGCCCATGAAGCATCCAAGTGGAGTCCAGATCAGTGGAGAGATCAAGCAGGGGCTATGATTTGGGACTCACTGGTATACAAATGGGATTCAGATCCCTTAGACTCTAGATCTTAGGATGGTGGTTCTCCAGTAGCGGTGACTTGCCCCCTTCTTCCAGGGGACATTTGGCAACATCTGGAAGCATTTTTGGTTGTTACACCTGGGTGGGGGGAGGTTTGCTACTGGGTGGAGGCCAGGGATGCTGCTAAACGTCCTGCTATACCCCCCCCCCCCCCACAGCACAGAATTATCTGGCCCCGAATGCCAGTGGTGTTGAGGTGGAGAGCCCTGTCCTAGAGAGAGTGTAGACAGAGAAAGAAAGAGAGGACAGCCCCAGGACCTACTTAACGTGAGGAGGTAGAGCCTCCTGCACGGAAGACTGAGTAGCAACAATCAGAGGTAGGAGAGAAGCCTGGAGAGTGGAGTGTCCTGGAAGTAGAGACCATTGGGAAGGAGGGGTGCTAAACTGGGCTAAATGCGGACAGACTCCATCCTTCGAGCCCAGAGAGAAGCTACGAATGGCTTAGGCAAGGTCATCGTTGATGACCTTGATTAGAGCAATTCCTGTGGTTTGATGGGTTAGAAGCTCCAGGGGAGAAGGTTGCATTTCTTCCCTGATCAGAATGTCTCATGTGTGTGCTTTCATTAATCCACACACAGCAGGGAGGTTCTGTTATCCTGGCTTTACAGAAATGGCAGTATTACTATTACCCCCATTTTATAGAGGTAGAAACTGAGGCATGGAGAGGCTAATTACTCCCCATGGTCAGGCAGCTGACAGTAAGTGGCACGGCCAGGAGAGTTTGGAGGTGAGGAATTGGAGGCAGTGAGAAGTGTCTCCGTAAAGGAGAACAGAGATGGGTACAGAGGATGTTTGCTGCTGATACGAATGATCCATGTGGAGGCTGAAATTGACCCTGTTGGAGGGGAGGCTGAGAACCAAAGTCTGAGTTCGTGAGAAGGATCCTGGGGCCCATGTTGAAGGGTTGACCTTTCCCAGGAGCATGATGCCAATAATTCTAACTATTTTGAGGAAGATTACCCCTAGACTCAGCTTCTCTCCCACATGCCCCTTGCTGGCCTCCAGAGGCCTGCTGGGCAGCTCTCTGTAGCCGCCGCGCACCCCCCCCCCCCCCCCCCCCCCTAAAGGGTGGCTTCCCTGTAGGAAGCTGCTGCACAGGCCCAGCCCTTCCCGCTCCGTGTCCTTGGGGCACCAGAGGCTGGACATGCTCAGGAACCAGGACAGCAAGTAAGGGCAGCCCTGCAGTCAGGAACCAGAGCCCAGGCTGGCTGGGCAGTTCGATCAATACACATCAGCGATTTTCCACCCAAATTTGACCGCCTCCATCCTGATCCTAAGCCTACAAGGCCCCGTCCCAGGGTCTTTGCTCATCACTCTCTCCCTGCGATCACCACACACACCAGCCTCCTTTAGACTCTCTCAAGTACGAAACGTTCTTGCCTTCTTCACCCTCTCTCCCTTCTCTACCTGGCTAAGTCTTGCATAGCCTCCTGAATCAGGAGCTAGAGAGGGCTTAGCTAGAGAGGGCTGTCTGAGAGGTGACTGCTGACAGCCCCAACTAGATGAGGCCCTCCCATTAGCTCATCCTCCAACACTGGATGCTGACTCTTCGGTAGCACCGTTCCTACGTATAATGTGTTTTTTTTGGTGCAGTGTCTGTATTCCATGCTGGGCTGGAACCTTCGTGAGGCTAGTCTAGTTTACCAGTTATTTCCAGGGCCTGGCATACAGTAGGTGCTCACTAATTATTTGCTGACAGAGGAAGTGAATCACTAACTGTAGTATAGCCTATTTGGTACTTCTCTGGCTCCTACATGCTGTGTTCAGCACTTCATTCTCCTCGACACACGTTTTACTACAGGTTCTTGAAGCTTTCCTGATCACCCGCATGATTCTCATCTTGGTTTGAAGGTGTGTAAAGGAGTTTAATCCAGTATCTTTGGCCATTCACTTAAAATAGAAAGAGGAACTAAGCTTTTACATTATTGATTCTTCCCAGTAGGATGGCTGCTTTGGTTTTATGTGAACCAACAGAGCTTTACAACATCTTGAATCAGGTCACAAAACTATCCCGACTGACTGAACCCAACTATCTCTGCTTATTGGGTAAGTGCTTTAAAAAAACTGTGTTGTGTTCTGTATCCTTCCAATACTATTTTAGGTGAATCACCAAGCTTACGGGGATTGGGGAATAAATGACTATAGGAAACTGTTAGACTCCTTTGACGTAGCTTAAAATGCTACTACTAATTGTCACTTGACTTGGAAATAACTCCAGATTAAATTTAGAAGTTCTCAGAAGACTTGTGTTCTTGTTTAGGGAAACATTTTGAACATCTAACAAATATATAGTAAGACTAATAAGTGCCCATGTACCCACCGCTCAGATTTAACATAAATGTTATGCATTGATGTACCCCTCTTTTGTACCCCATCCCAATCCCATTGCTTCTCCTCCCCAAAGATGACCGCTTCTGTGCTTTTTTTTTTTTACATTTTTACTATAGATGCAGGCATCCCAAAATGTGTGGTTTAAACATTTACACAAATTGTACCGTAATGTACAATTATTCTGCAACTTGCTTTTTCTTGAAATTTTTGAGATTCCCAAGTCTAAATGTGAAGATCTATTTTAACTGTTAGTTAGGGTAGTAGACATTCCTAATCAGTTGTGGTGTGTTGCTTGCATTGTTTCTGTTATGAACAGTGTTGCACTGAAGAACCTTGACCTCTTATTTACATGCAAGAGTTTCTTCAGGATACCTACCTAGAAATGGAATTGCCAAGTTGCAAATTCTGCTTCATTATATTATTGTCAAATTACCCTCCAAAAAGATTGTATCAATTTGCATTCCCATCATCAGTGTAAGAAACATACCCACCAATACCTGGCTTTTTCAGCCTTTAAAATTTTTGCAGTCTGATTGATGTGAACTTGTATTATGATATTTACTCCCCCAATTTAAAAAATTGTGATAAAATGCACATAACATAAAATGTGTCATCTTAACCACTCTTAAATGTACAGTTCAGGGGTGTTAAATATGTTCATCATGTTATACCGCCTTATGGGCACCACTTTCTATCTCCATAACTTTTCCTTTTGTAAACTCTAAAAGGAACTCTATACCCATTAAATACTGTCCTTCCTCCCATCCTTTAATCCCCTGGAAATCCCCATTCTCCCTTCTGTCTCTATGATTTTGACTACTGTAGGTCATGTTAAGTGGAATCCTATAGTATTTGTCTTTTGGCTTATTTCACTGAGCATCATAATGTCCTTGAGGTTTGTCATGTTGTAGCATATTGCAGAATTTTCCTCTTTAAGGCTGAATAATATTCTGTTGTATGGATATACCACATTTTGCTCATCCATTTATCAGCAGACATTTGGGTAACTTCCACATCTTAGCTATTGTGAATGATGACGTTATTATCATGGGTGTACAAATATCTCTGAGACCCTGCATTCATTCATTCGTCACTCATTTATTCACACATCCATTTATCATTCATTTATTTATATATTTATTCATTTATTTACCTATTCATTTATTCATTCGTTCATTTGTTTGTTTATGGTATATAAACCAGAAATGGAATCACAGGATCTTTTGGTAATTCTATTTGTAATGTTTGAAGAGCTGCCATATTGTTTTCCATAGCAGCTGTGCCATTTTACATGAACCCAAGGGTTCACAAGTTTCCAGTTTCTCCACATCATTGTCAATGCTTGTTATTTTCTGGTTTTGGGGGGATAGTAATCATTCTAATAGGAGGGAGGGAATATCTCATTATAATTTGGATTTGCATTTCCCTAACGATTAGTGATGTTGAACATCTTTTCATGTACTTCTTGGCCATTTGTATGTTTTTGGAGAACTATCCAAGTCCTTTGCCCATTTTTGAATCAGGTTTTTTTTTTTTTTTTAACTGTTGGGTTTTTAGGAGTTATCTACATATTCTGGGTATTAATCCCTTATTAAGATTTAATTGTCATGAAGTTCAGTTTGTCTTTTTTTTTTTTTCTTTTGTTGCCCATGCCTTTGATGTCCTGTCCAGGAAATCATTGCCAAATCCAATGTCATGAAGATTTTGCCCTATGTTTTCTTCTTCAAGCTTATACTTTTAGGTCTTACATTTAGGTCTTTGATCCATTTTGAGTTAATTTGTGTATGTGGTGTTAGATAAAGGTCCAACTTCATTCTTTTGCATGTGGATATCCAGAGGGAGAGGGAGAGAGAGAATCTCAAGCAGGCTCTATGTCCAATGTGGAGCCCAATGTGGGGCTTATCTCACGACCTGAGATCATGACCTGAACTGAAACAAGAGTTGGATGCTCAGTCGACTGAGCCACCCAGCTGCCCCTCATTGACGTAATTTTTAATACATACAAATATGTAGTTTTAGTTTCAGAACCTAATATAGGCCTGACAATCAAAGCCTTCGTTTTGGAAGAAAGGTCTTAGGTCCCACTCAATCTCTAGTAAAATATTTTCACAGACTGCAGTATTTTTATGCCATTTAAAAAAAAATATAAGGTGCCCCCATAGCAACACCAGGATAGTTACAATTCATTTGTGGCCTCACCCGTAGAAAGAGGCGGTCATGGGACAGTTTGTTAAAACTCCACTCTCGGAATTTTTTAAAAAGATTTTATTTATTTGACAGAAAGAGAGCATGTGAGTGCACAAGCGGGGCCAGGTAGCAGGGCCCTCTGCTGAGCAGGGAGCCCCATGTGGGGCTCGATCCCAGGACCCTGGGATCGAGTCCCACATCGGGTTCCCTCCTCGGCGGGAAGCCTGCTCTCCCTCTCCCACTCCCGCTGCTTGTGTTCCTGCTCTCGCTATCTCTGTCTCTGTCAAATAAATAAATAAAATCTTAAAAAAAAAAAACAAAAAACGAAATCTAAAAGTGATTATTTTGGAATAGAACCCAGGAGATCAGAGTGGTTCAAGATTCCCTACTGGGACCATACTTTATCTTTTACTGCAACGCATAATGATTATCAGCAAGAATTGCCAAAAATCCTACGTTGCGTGCTTTCATACTCTCCGGTGACTGGCCAGAGAAGCTACAGAAAAGTTTGGGAGTCCATACCCTTTGTAATGCAAGTGCCCCCATAGGCTGAATTGCAAGATAAATACCATTCATTTGAGGCCTCGCCTGTAGAAAGCTGTCGTGGGACACCCAGGACACCTACTAGTTTGTGAACATCCCTGAAAAAGCATGATTTTGTAAAGATTTTATTTTTTTAAGTCCTCTCCACACCCAACGTGGGGCTCGTACCCACAACCCTGAGATCAAGAGTTGCAAGTTGCATTGAATGAGCCAGCCAGGCACCCCAAGTGTGAATTTTTAATCCAGATTATACTTGAGTTTCACCAGTCTTTTTCATTGTATTTATAGGAAGTTGCAGCTGGCTAGCCAACAGTCCTACCGCCTCTCTTATCCTGAGTTTGTTCTCAAGCTGTCTATGGCTTTGGAATCTCACCAGTGATATTCTGTATCATTTGAAGGAATAATCCTGCCTCCTCCCTCCAGCTTTGCAGTTTCCAAATATCACTTAGAGTTTTTTTATTCAGCTGAGTAGCTGAGTATGGACAGCAACCACCTATAAAGAAAGGGTTTTCTCAAATACATGATTTAACACTATAATTTAGGAAGTAGATGTACTAAAATAGGCCAGAAAAAATTACTGATGGTTGGTATTTGTGATAAAAATCCATTCAATATAGAGCCTAGTTGTTGATCTCTTGCCAAATCAAAACTGAGAGCTGTGAATTTACTATATCCATTAAAAATAAATAACCTATGAAATATAGATTTTGGCTTAGATAGAAGATGGGAAAATCAAAATCAGTGTATCGAACCTGCATGTTTCATTTGCTCACAAATTTATACACACTAAGATTCTACAAAAAAAAAAAAACTACTGCAGCAAATAGAACTGCCCTTTTGATTTTTGCTTGATTTCTTCATTGACCCATTAGCATGCTGTCAGAAAATTGCCTTTTTGCAAATAAGCCTAAAAGTATCCTTCCAAAGAGACCTATATAAATATTCATATATAGATCTAAAGTATTACTGTTCAACATAAATGTTATTTCTAGAAAAAACTTAACAGCAGAAGTTAGAGCAACCAACAACGTATGACCTCTTCAGCCACTAAAAAAACACCAAGTCAAAAAAAAATTCAAAAATCACTTTTTATGATAATATATGTAAATATTGATCAAAACTGAGGAAGGAAATACCTGGACACATGTCAATAGTTGGAAGAATTTTTGTTCAATTTAAATGTCTTTTCTCTTAAAAAAAGATTTAAGTGCTAACCTATAAAGCAGGCAAATTCTTCAAGTAGTTTGCTGTTAGGAATGCCGACTTTTATAGAGCTGAACAAGGAATGAGAATAAACTAAAATGAAACAGGAGTGATAGACACAGGGGAAAAAACTGACCAGTTGTAGCTGGACAGATACTACTACATATCATCCTGGCCCACTCATTTCTTTTCTTTTTTTTTTTATTAAAGATTTTATTTATTTGAGAGAGAGAGAATGAGAGAGAGAGAACACCTGAGAGGGGATAGGGTCAGAGGACGAAGCAGACTCCCTGCCGAGCAGGAAGCCCGATGCGGGACTCCATCCCGGGACTCCAGGATCATGACCTGAGCTGAAGGCAGTCGCTTAACCAACTGAGCCACCCAGGCGCCTGCTGGCCCACTCATTTCAATTAAATGCATGAGCTAACAGATTTGGTGTCTGCTGATTTAGTATACTAACTCCTTAGATTTGCTAAAATTCCTGCGACAATCAGTAGGCACACATGAAGTTTTAAGGAAAAGACTACCACTTAAAAATCAGCATTGGACACCAACTAAAGCAATCTTTAAAATATTTTTATTATCCACTATTACTGTGAATGAATATAAACTGTAATCAGTATTCCAAATTAAGAACTCTAGCCTTGTCCAAAGTTTAATGACTTTTGGGGGCACCTGGCTGCCTCAGTAGGAGTAGCGAGGGACTCTTGATCTCGGGGTATGAATTCAAGCCCCACCTAATGACCAGAAGTCATTAAACTTCTGCTTATCAGCTGTTCCTTCCAAGAAGTTTTCTATTAACCAAATGGTGATTTGCTGTAATCTTTTTCCTTCCTACAAGAAGGAGCACTCTATTTTCTTCCCTACCAAGAGTAATTTTTGGCCTTTTTGACTCCTTTTGAGTTTTCCTTTAGCAGCAGTGGTGATCATGGGAAGAGATCCTGGGCACTGTACTTTCTTTTAGATTCATTTCGCATATTGGACTTTTCCTTTTTAGGATCTTTTCAGGAAGGAGACTTTTTGGGAATTGGCTCCTTGGGAAGAGGAAGCTCCAAGGGTGGAGGTGGTCCCCTCCCACCGGGGGGCCCCTCCTGAACAGGCTTGCTGCTTTTTTTCTCTTGATTCATGTTTCAGCATTTTCATCTTTATGCTTTTTTTCATGCAGGTATTTTGCTTTTTATTCTCTTTATTCTCTTCCATTTTGCTGTCACCTTTTGGCACTTACTATTTTAAAATTTGCTTTCTACTTTTTTTTCTTTTTTTTAAGATTTATTTATTTTAGGGAGAGCGAGAACACGAGCAAGTCAGGGGGAGGGGCAGAGGGGGAGAAGCAGACTCCTCGCTGAGCATGGAGCCAGACACAGGGCTGAGTCCCAGGACTCTGAGATCATGACCTGAGCTGAAATCAAGAGTTGGCTGCTCAACCGAATGTGCCACCCAGGTGCCCTCTTTTTTTTTTTTTTTTTTTAGTGTATATGCAGGCATTTATTTTAGTTACTAAAATCTGTATCTATAGGCTTTTTTTGTGGAAAAGCAAAGATACAGGACCCTCTCTAGAAGGGTGCAGGCCCGGGCAATGCCTGCAGCGGGTGCTACCAGGCTTTCCTATTGTCTACATAGAAGCCATAATAAGAGGCTGTTCTGCTGTAACCCCCCCCCCCCCAGCTCTCCACTTCCCCAACCCCTGCAGTTGCTGAACCTAAGGAATGGCTTGCCACTTTACATACGCACCTAATATCTTAGATATAAATATCACATACAAAGCCTGTTTCTGGAAGGATAAGCAAAAACTGATAATAGTTTCTGGGGCGCCTGGGTGGCTCAGTCAGTTAAGTGTCTGCCTTTGGCTCAGGTCATGATCCCAGGTCCTGGATGGAGCCCAGTGTCAGGCTCCCCCACTGGGCCGGAGGTCTGCTTCTCACTCTCCCTCTCCCTCTGTGATCTCTCTGGCTCTCCCTCTCTCTCATATAAATAAAATAAAAAAAAAAAATCCTGTTTCCAGTGGAGAAAAATGTATTTAAATTTTCACAGTGAGGGTGTGGTAACGGTACCAAGGACTTCTCCTTGCCCTCTGGAAACCTCTTATGTTTAATAGGAAGAAAACACTGGAAAGAAGAGAAAACCCATTTCCCAACAGCCACCTATGTTCCCAGCATGCTCCTGCTGTTTGGGTTTGCAGGAAGAGGGCCTGCTGCTGGCCTCTGCAGAGAGCAGATGGTCCCCCTTCCTCACTGCTCCTGGTCACCGTGGGTGATAGATGCAGACCCAGGCAGAAAGCCTCTTGGATCTCCAACTGTAGGGATCTTAACTGCCTGATGGTCCCAGATGCTGGGCCTCAAATGCATCACTGCATTCTTCGCAAAGGCACACTGCCCACATTGGCTGCACCCCCCCCACCCCCCCCCCCCCCCCCTGGCCTTCAGTGACATGAGCAGCAGGAATACTAAGGCAGGCCCATTCCTGCAAGATGTAGGATCCCTCTCATGGGTGTCTTTGACTTGAAGACTCCCCATTGCCTTGACAAAACTTTCTTAGAACTGCGCTGTAGTCTATGGACCTACCTTCCCTCCCTCCCTCCCTCCTTCACAGGGCTCCTACTGCATCATGAGTGGTAGATCCCTGTCTCCTTTTCTCGGACATACGTTTCCCTCATAAATCTCTTGCACGTCTTATCCTATACTGGCATTCGCCTCTGAGAGCACTCAGGCCATTGCAAATCATACAGAAGTTGGGGGCTGAGAAAAACAGATGGAAAGGTGGGATTTATGCCTTACCGCTTGGGCAGGTGCTGAGGGTCCTGTCCTGAATGGTAGAGGAGTGCGGATGTTTCTCTTTGTCACCGGTTCTTCATCGCTCGCAGGATCACTTAAGGAATGGGCTTCGGTTGCTACTTTCCTGTAGCTTTTCCTGGTTTTACAGGATTTTGCTGAACCATTTCCTGTATGCACATCCATTTCTTTAGTCTCTGTTGCTTGGATCATCAGGCATTACTGCAAGTCTTTTCTCTTTTGAAACCTTATCTTTTCCCCCCGATTTTTACAGCCCATTGTTTTATATATATATACATATATATGTGTGCATAGGTTTATATGTTGTATCTAGCAATCTTTTTTTTTAAAAGATTTTATTTGAGAGAGAGCGCACACACGAGCGTGTCCATGCACACGAGCGGGGGGAGAGGCAGATGGAGAGGGAGAGGCAGACTCCCTGCTGAGCAGGGAGCCTGATGCGGGACTCGATCCCAGGACCCTGAGATCATGACCTGAGCCAAAGGCAGACGCTTAACCGACCGAGCCACCTAGGAGCCCCATATATCTAGCAATCTTGATGTGCTCTCCTCTTAATACTAATTGTTTGTGGCTCTGTTGGAGTTTTAATATAGACAATCCTATTTATGACGGCTCCAGTTCTTTTCAATTCTTATACCTTTTACTTATTCTTTTTTTTTTTAAAGATTTTATTTATTTATTTGACAGAGAGATACACAACGAGAGAGGGAACACAAGCAGGGGGAGTGGGAGAGGGAGAAGCAGGCTTCCCGCCGAGCAGGGAGTCCGATGTGGGACTCTATCCCAGGACCCTGGGATCATGACCTGAGCCAAAGGCAGACGCTTAACCGACTGAGCCACCCAGGCGCCCCTACCTTTTACTTATTCTTATCTCACTGCATTGCTGTGCCCTTTGCTCTCCAGTGTGGTGTTACAGAGACACAGGGACTGTGAGCATTTTGTCTTGTTTCTCCCTTTACTAATCACTGTGATGTTTGGTGTAGCTATTCAGTAGTTTTTCCCATGAGGTTAAGGAAGTTCCTGTATATACCTAACTTCCTAAGGATTTTTTTTTTTTTCGTGATAGGAGTTGAAATTTTCTGCGTGCCAAAGAAGGTTCAAAACAGCGAAAGCAAAACCAACAAATCATTGAAGTAGTAGTTAGTAAAAAATTATTGTATATACACCAAAGAGACAGTTTGCAAACTGGGAACATTCAGACCAGACTGTGGGATGAGGCTCAGGGGTATATTTATGATCAAGCTTCATAGTGAGAAAGCCTTGAGGATTTATTTTTCAGGGACTGGTCACAGTATTACAATTTTCAGTGGTTCCCTCTTATCAGCC
Source organism: Neomonachus schauinslandi (assembly GCF_002201575.2). Taxonomy (NCBI): domain Eukaryota; kingdom Metazoa; phylum Chordata; class Mammalia; order Carnivora; family Phocidae; genus Neomonachus; species Neomonachus schauinslandi. Next base: position 167,710,088 of record NC_058407.1, on the reverse strand, counting down.
TTGAGAAACAGTTCAAAGCTTGCTTATTCTTTCCAGAGACACAAGCAAGAAATAATCCAGGTCAAGTTAGCCTTGTAAAATAAACAGAATTCAGCTTTGTTTGTATGACTGACCTGGTTTTGCCTGCTCGGGGAATTTGCAAGGTTGGTCTTGGTTTCTGATTTTAACAGCGTCTGTGGAAATAAACCTACAGTTTTTCTCCTTTACTATCTTAATGTGATTTCCTAGTATTATGTAGTTCCTGCTAGATCATCGCGTATTTTGTGAACACTGTTAGATTTGGTTACTATGATTTCTGATTTTCACACCTATATGAATGAATGAAATGAGCTTACAGTATACTCTGCTTGGTTTTGCCTGTTTTTAAACCATACAGACCATGTATCTGACTTCTTTTGCTCAAGGTTATATTATAAGATTCACTCATACTCAAGGTTATATTGTAAGATTCACTCATACTCATACATATATATTATAAGATTCACTCATTATATGTAGCTACATGTGGTTGGTTGGTTTTTGTTGCTAGCATCAAGGGCAAACAAAGCCAGGCTGTGGTTCAAGTGGTAAGGACACTACTAGGTATTTATCCAAAGGATACAAACATAGTGATTCAGAGGGACACATGCACCCCAATGTTTATAGCAACAGTGTCCACAATAGCCAAACTATGGAAAGAGCTCAGATGTCTGTTGACAGATGAATGGATTAAGAAGACGTGGTATATATATATACAATGGACTACTACTCAGCCATCAAAAAGAATGAAATCTTGTCATTTGCAATGATGTGGCTGGAACTAGAGGGTACTAAGCAAAATAGTCGGAGAAAGACAAATATATGATTTCACTTATATGTGGAATTTAAGAAACAAAACAGATGAACATAGGGGAACGGAGGGAAAAATAAGATGAAATTGGAGAGGGAGACAAACAGCAAGAGACTCTTAACTCTAAGAAACAAACTGAGGGTTGCTGGAGGGGAGAGAGGTGGGGGGATGGGGTAAGTGGGTGATGGGCATTAAGGAGGAGGGCACTTGACGTAATGAGCACTGGGTGTTCTATGCAACTGATGAATCCCTAAACTCCATCTCTGAAACTAATAATACACTATATGTTACTTGATTTTTAAATAAAAAATAAATAGAAAGTGGTAAGGGCAGATTTTAATCAGTAACATACTGTTGCAATAGGAAAGAGTCCAGCATGAACCAAACTCTGCTTTGGTTTGTACAGAGGTGACTGGTTAATTTAAGGGAGAGTGAAGGAGGGGGGAGGGAGGGAGGGAGGCTCAGGGGACTGGGAGAGTGAACAGTTACAGGAAGGGTAGGGGATGTGGCCTGTGTGAGACCCATCTGGGTTTGCTAACTGGCACTTACTAAAGTTAGGCTCCTACCCTTCCCTGGAGACTGGGAGGCAGGGGTCCTATCTTCAGGTGTTGGCTGGGACAAACAGAAAGTTCTTTTGGTAGCCTTGAGTTTTTTCAGGCAGGCACTTTAAGGGGAGCTGGGGTCAGCCTCGGTCTGTGGCCTTTAGCTGTTTCTAAAGATGTCTCAAAGGTATCTTCAGATGTCTGAAGTTTTTGTTACTGTTTTTTTCACCGATTGAAAAACTCTGGATACAAGTCTTTTGTTACTTGTATTGCAGATTTTTTTCTCACTCTGTGCCTTGCCTTTTCACTTTTTTTTTTAAAGATTTTATTATTTTATTTTTTATTTTTAAAAGATTTTATTTACTTATTTGACAGAGAGATGAAGAGCCAGAGAACACAAGCAGGGGGAGTGGCAGAGGGAGAAGGAGAAGCAGGCTCCCCGCTGAACAGGGAGCCTGAGGCGGGGATCGATCTCAGGACCCTGGGATCAGGACCTGAGCCGAAGGCAGATGCTTAACTGACTGAGCCACCCAGGTGCCCCAAAGATTTTATTTGAGACACAGAGAGAGAGAGAGAGGGAGAGCGAGTATGAGCAGGGGGAGGAGCAGAGGGAGAGGGACAAGCAGACTCCCCACTCAGTGGGGATTCTGACTTGGGACTTGATCCCAGGACACTGAGATCATGACCAGAGCTAAAGTCAGATGCTTAACTGACTGAGCCACCCAGGCACCCCCGCCCTTTCACCTTCTTAATGTTGTACTTTAATGAGAAAAAGTAGACATTCTTAATTTTTTTTAATTAACATAGAATGAGTTATTTGTTTCAGGGGTACAGGTCTGTGATTCATCAGTCTTACACAATTCACAGCACTCACCAGAGCACATACCCTCCCCAGTGTCTATCACCCAGCCACCCCATCCGTCCCACCCCCCACCACCCCAGCAACCCTCAGTTTGTTTCCTGAGATTAAGAGTCTCTTACAGTTTGTCTCCCTCTCTGGTTTTAGACGTTCTTAATTTTAATAGGATTAGGTTTGCCCGTATTTTCTTTTTTGGTTAGTGCTTTCTTATGTCTTTTTTTAAGAAGAAATAGACTTGATTTTTTAGAGCAGTTTTAGGTTCATAGCAAAACTGAGCAGAAAGTACAGAGATTTCTTAAGTCCCTCTGTCCCCCCACATAAGCATTGCCTCTCAGACTATCCTCAGCCCCCACCAGAGTGGCGTATTTGTTACAGTTGATGAAACTACTTCGATACCTCGTTATCACCTGAAGCCCAGAGTTTACAGTAGGGTTAGTGTTGTACATTCTCTGGGTTTTGACAAATTTATAGTGATGTGTCCATCATGACAGTATCATACAGGATAGTTTCACTGCCCTAAAAGTCCTGAGTGCTCTGCGTATTCATCCTTCCTTCCCCACTAACCCCTGGCAATGACTAATCTTTTTACTGTCTATACAGTTTTGTGTATTCAGCAATGTCCTATAGTTGGAACCGTATGGTAGGTAGACTAAAACTGGCTTCTTTCACTTGTATTAACTCTCTTCCATGTCTTTTCCTGGCTTGATAGCTCTGTGTGTGTGTGTGTGTGTGTGCATGCTCAATACTATTCCACTGTCTGGATGTACTACAGTTTATCCATTCACTTATTTAAGGACATCTTTGTTGCTTTGAACTTTTGACAGTTATGAAAAAAGCCGCTATAAACATTTGTGGTCATAGATTTTCAATAATTTGGGTAAATACCAGGGAGCAAGATTATTGATAAGAGTATGTTTAGTTTTGTTAGAAACTGCCCAACTGTCTACCAAAGTGACTACAATTCTGCGTTCCTACTAGCAATGAATGAGAATTCCTGTTGCTGCACATCCTCACCAGCATTTGGTGTTGACCGTGTTTTGGATTTTTGACGTTCGAATAGGCGTGTAGGGGTCTCTTATTTGTCGTTTCAATTTGCATTTCTTTGATGACATGACATGGAGCATCTTTTCCTATGCTTGTTTGCCACCTGCATATCTTCTTTGGTGTGCTGTGTCTGTTCATATCTTTTGCCCATTTTTAAATCAGGTTGTTTGTTTTCTTGTTGAATTTAAGAATGATGTCTTGGGGGTGCCCGGCTGGCTCAGTCAGTGGAGCAGGTGACTCTTGATCTCGGGGTTGTGAGGTTGAGCCCCATGTTGGGTGTAGAAATTACTTAAAAAATAAAATCTTAGGGCGCCTGGGTGGCTCAGTTGGTTGGGCGACTGCCTTCGGCTCAGGTCATGATCCTGGAGTCCCGGGATCGAGTCCCGCATCAGGCTCCCTGCTCAGCAGGGAGTCTGCTTCTTCCTCTGACCCTCTTCCCTCTCGTGCTCTCTATCTCTCATTCTCTCTCTCTCAAATAAATAAATAAAATCTTAAAAAAAATAAAAAATAAATAAAATCTTAAAAACAATGATGTTTTGGATAACATCCCTTTTTAGGATTTATGGATAAGGCTCTCTGTTCCTGTTCACATTCCTCCCAACTTTGAGCACATCAGTCATACCGTCTGCCCTAGTAGGGGCATTAGAACCTCAGTTCTTAGGTTTAAGTCTGAATTTGGGTCTAAAATTCCATGGGGCATTTAGTATGAGCTCACTCTGGCTTTGATTTCTCCCCTCCCCACTTTTTTGGACCTCAGAGAAAACTTCCCTTAAATCAAAGATACAAAGTTTCCCTACCCCTTAAGGGGATGTGTGGATATGGGTATGATGGGGCAGGAGAGTCATGTGGGCAGCCTAGCACAGTGGAACTATAAGCCTTGAGTTTTATTTTATTTTTTCTTTTTTTTTCAAGATTTATTTATTTGAGAGAGAGCATGCACTAGTGGAGGGGGGCAGAGGGAGAAGGAAAGAGAATCCCAAACAGACACCCCACTGAGCTTGGAGCTTGACACAGGCTTCATCTCACGACCCTGAGATTATGACCTGAGCCGAAACTGAGAGTCGGACGCTTCACCGACCAAGCCACCCAGGCGCCCCACATGCCTTGTTTTATTTATTTTTTAAAAAAAATTTTTTTTTTTTAAAGATTTTATTTATTTATTTGAGAGAGAGAATGAGAGACAGAGAGCACGAGAGGGAAGAGGGCAGAGGGAGAAGCAGACCCCCTGCCGAGCAGGGAGCCCGACGCGGGACTCGATCCCGGGACTCCGGCATCATGACCTGAGCTGAAGGCAGTCGCTTAGCCAACTGAGCCACCCAGGCGCCCCCCACATGCCTTGTTTTAAACTGACAATTATTATCACCCAACTGCCAAACAAATATATGTTGAGGATGGTGCAAGTATTCCAAGTAGTTTGATCGTATGCTCCTTTGCAAATACGGTTATTAAATACTTTTCCTTTCTAGATGTGCGTTCCAAACAGGAGTATGATGAAAGCCATGTGATTACAGCCCGTCGAGTGAAGAAGGTAGAGTGGCAGAGTCCGAATGTGGGGCAGGCTGGCCACCTTACATGAGGGTGGGGGGAAATGGGGGATTTTATCCTAGATCCAGGAGGCGGCAGGGTGGGGGACACTGGGCAGCAGAGGCAGGACCACCCCTGTGCATCCACCAAGAGGGTCTCCCACACCCCTCACATGCTCCCTACGGTGTCCCCACCCCCCACCATGGCCAACAGCTTCACTGAGCAAATGCTGATTTAATTCCTTGATGGGCCAGGCACTGTTCCAGACCTTGGGGGATACAACCGAATACAAGATGCCCTTGGCTCACTGTCTTCTGTCCTACTCAGGGAACAGACAATAATAAACCATCGAGATAATTACTATAATCCAGCCTGACTCAGACTGAAGATCAAGCAACTCTTGATCTAGGGGTTGCAGGTTTGAGCCCCACTCTGGGTGTAGAGATTACTTAAATAAATAAACTAACAAAAAACTATAATCCAAAGATGGAAGCCACTTTCCTTCCCTTCCCCATTTCCCTGCTCCTCCCCCATTCCATCTTTTTTAAAAAAATTATTTACTTGAGAGAGAGCGCAAGCACACAAGCAGGGGGAGGGGCAGAGGGAGAGGGAGAAGCAGACTCCCCGCTGAGCAGGGAGCCCGATGCGAGGCTCCATCCCAGGACCCTGGGATCATGTCCTGAGCCGAAGGCAGACGCTTAACTGACTGAGCTACCTAGGTGCCCCTTATTCCACCTTTCTTTTTTTTTTTTTTTTTTTTTTTTTAAAGATTTTATTTATTTATTTGACAGAGAAAGACACAGCGAGAGAGGGAACACAAACGGGGAGTGGGAGAGGGAGAAGCAGACTCCCCGCCGAGCAGGGAGCCCGATGCGGGACTCGATCCAGGGACTCCAGGATCATGACCTGAGCCGAAGGCAGTCGCTTAACCAACTGAGCCACCCAGGCGCCCTTATTCCACCTTTCTTAAAAGGACTGAGCCCTGCACACAGTCACCATGCCCCCTTCCTGCACTGAAGCCTCTTTCCCCACCCCCACAGGGTGTCTTCTCTGTCAGGTCATTGCCAAGCCTGGCAGCCTCCGCTCAGGATCCCGACCTCATTCTCTGCCCTCTTCTCCCAAGGTCTGTCTTCCCCGGTTTCTCCTCTGTCTCCTTGGTTCAGCTTCCTTTTCTCCTGCTGCTGCCTAAAGAAGATCACTACTTCGTCCTTGCTCTAAATCTGTCAGTGCACCTTCTTGCTCAGAGATTTCACTCAGGCTTCCAGCGTCAGCTGTCCAACTGCAATTAGCTGTCCTGTCAGTTTTACTTCTAAAGTTTTGTCTGGCAACACTGACCCCTTCCCTTCCCACTGTGGCTGTGCTGGGATGCACTCCATCTCTGACCCTTTGCCATGCTGAACTTGACAGGGAGCCTGGGCCCTGGCTCAGACATTTTTCCAGGATAAGCTTGCTGCTTGGGGGGGTGTAGCTCAGTGGTTAGAGCATTTGATTGCAGGATAAGCTCGCTGCCTAACACCCCCCTCTCCCCACCCCAAACCCATCATTACCTGCTTCCCCCCGCCCCCACCCAGCCCCACTTCTGGGTTTTTTTTGTTTTTGTTTTTTTTTTTTTTTCACTTCTGGGGTTTTTAGTTGGCTGGCTTCAACCTCTAGTTTCTGGCTCCACTCTCATATCTGCATATTCTTTTGATTCTGGCAGCACCCCCAGCTCTGGAAGAGACATTCTTTGGGCCTCAGCCAGGCTGACACCTCTTGGCTCCCCTCCCCAACTTTCCTGCCAACAGCCCCAGCACGGCCCCAGCAGGACACACAGCCCCCAACTGGGTGCTCCTGGCCTCCTTCTCCAGCATGCGTGCTTCCTTTTTTTTTTTTTTTAAGATTTTATTTATTTGAGAGAGAGAGAGAGAGAGTACAAGCAAGGGGAGGGGCAGAGGGAGAAGTAGACTCCTGGCTGAGCAGGGAGCCCGATGCGGGGCTCGATCCCAGGACCCTGAGATCATGACCTGAGCCGAAGGCAGATGCTTAAGTAACTGAGCCACCTGGGCGCCCCAGCCATGCAAACTTCCATTCTCATCTGGCACCTCAGATGGTTTTAAGATGCACATATCCACCCCCCATATTCAAACATTTCTGAAATTGCAATATATCCTACAATTGGTGTATACTTTATTTTTTTAAGATTTTATTTATTAGAAGAAGTGAGGGAGAGAGCAGGAGTGGGAGCGGGAGTGGGGGAAGGGAGGCAGAAGCAGACTCCCCATTGAGCAGGGAGCCTGATGTGATGCATGGGCTTGATCCTGGGACCCCAGGATCATGACCTGAGCTGCAGGCAGATGCTTAACCAAGTGAGCCACCCAGGTGCCCCAACCAATGGTCTCTCAACCTTGGACAGAGTACCTGTGCATCCCCCCACTCCCACCCCCCCACCCCCTGACCCGCGCCAGCGCACTGCTCTCTCAGGCCTCCAGACCTTTTGCTGGGAGCACAGGGATGTATGTGCCTTGCTCATCCGTATCCCGGAGGCTCCATCTGGTCCTTGGCATCTGGGATGGGCTCAGCACGTTTGTTGACTAAAGTGAACGACCGGAAGCTGTTCCTTCTGCCTGGAATGTTCTCCCCACTCTTGTCAGTCTGGCAGATTTCCCCTTGCCCTTGCAGCCCCAGCTCCAATCCCTCCCACTGTGCACAACCTTTCTGAGTCCTCTGGGCCAACTCGGGGTGTTTGCCTGTGCTGCTTTGAACCTCTGTATTCCAGAACCTCACACGGCGTAAACGTAGGGTGGACCCTCAATGTATGCTTATTGAGTGAACAAGTCAATGTCCAGCCACATCTGTCCTGCTCTCCCACCTGCTCCACGTCTCCACTCCCTTCCCCTTTGCTCATGTTCGTCTCCACACCCAGAAACCCCCCTTCCCTCATTATCCATGCAAACCCTGCTCATCCTGAGCACCGGCTCTCTCCTAGTTCCTCCAGACAAATGGGATTCCTCCCTGCTCAGTCCCAGAGAACTTTCTGGTTTGTCCCTCCATGGGCCTTGCTTGACTGCCTTGTAGTAGAATCGATATAAACTCACTCTACCCCACCTGCAGGTCCTCTGTGGGGCCATCTCTGACAGCCAGACAAGGTTGCAAGGGACGGAGTCAGGCTCGGGATCCCCTGAGTAGTGGGGGCCTTTGGGAAGCATGTAAATGAGTGAAGACTAACCTCTCAGCCGCCACCCAGCCAGGCCTCCTCAAGCTCTGGGACACCCTTTGGGCCCCTGGGCATTGTTCCTGCCCCCGTGGTCTGCCTTCCTGGCAACTCAGCGGCTCCTGGCTACTCATGACGTCCTGGTTCCTGCTTGCCCTTTCCTCCCTCTGACCGTATTTATAGCCACATGCCAGGTACTGTTCTAGAAGCTCAGAGTACATCAACGACTACAAAAGAACAAAAGTTCCCGCTCTCAACAGAGCCTCCAGGTGAGTCTGCCGCATTATATCCGCTTGCTCGTGATTTCTACTTATCCAAGCCTTCTGCTTATTGCCCTTCTTATGGCAGGTTTTGGATTTGGCCTCCATCACCAACTACTTTCCCCTAAAGAGAGGATGTCCTCACTTTGGTTGCTCTGAGAGAATGCATGCCAGGCCCCCTAGTGGGCCACGGGCCACTCGGTAGACCAGCTCTTAAGTGAGGACACCGTCTCTGGCCCGGTCAGCTCTGGCCAGCTTTGTCCACAGCAGGTCGTGTGGGCGTGGAAGGTGCTCGGCATCCAGCATACCCTCCGGTCCCTTCTCGGTGCTTCCGGGCCTGTGTGTGTAGTCGGGGGAATGGGCACGGTCCTCCCTCCAGCTGCACCCAGGGCTGGAGTGCGGGGAGTATGTGCCCAGCTGAACCACCCGCCAACAGACTGCTCCTGTGGTTTCTTTAGAGAGCAAATGAGTATCTTCTCCCGGAGTCTGTGGATCTGGAGTGCGTGAAATACTGTGTGGTGTATGATAACAACACCAGCACCCTGGAGATCGCCTTAAGAGGGGAGGACGAGGAGGACAACACCGAAGATGGTAGACATGGTAGGTTTTGAGGAGCGCAGCCGGAGCAGCAGCTGGTGGTGATGGAGCCCTTTCGCGGTACGCCGGGAACCACACCGAAGGCTCTCCCTGGGTCAGCTCCTGCAGAACACGCCCCTGAGAAATGGGTTATGCCAAGAGTGGGGGAGGGGCTGAGGGGTTTCCTTCCTTGCAAAATGCCAGGTGAGCCTGCCATAGCCTCATGAGTGCTGGCAGAGGACGTGAGGCTCCCGGGTCAGAGCAGTGAAAGTAACCGGAATGTCCTCCTCTCCTTGCCCTGGTGCCCAAGCCCCCATTCTCACAGGGTGACAGGAAGAGGGCCAAGAAAAACCTACCCACACCGTGGGTTGTATTACAGGAGAACCCTGAGCTCAGGGGACCGAATCTTTTTTTTTTCTTTTCTTTTTTTTATAAACGACTTTATTTGAGAGAGAGCATGAACACAAGCAGGGGGAGGGGCAGAGGGACAAGCAGACTTCCTGCTGAGTGCGGAGCCCGATGCGATGTGGGGCTCGATCCCAAGACCCCAAGATCATGACCTGAGCCGAAGGCAGATGCTTAGCCGACTGAGCCACCCAGGTGCTCCCAGGGCCTGAATGTTTTATAACGGGCAGAAAGCCTGCCCGCCCCTAGCTCTAGAGGGAGAAACGATCTATCTTCCGAGGCTGTCTGATATACAGATACGCTCGAAAAGCCAGTACCTTTGCTCACAGGACACATAGAAACCTGAGAGGCCATGGAGAATGGTCTCTAATAGGTAACGTCCCCATTTTATAGATGCGGAGATTGAGGCCCAGAAAGGTGCATGCAGTAACTCACTCAAGGTCCCACACGTGTTGAGTTAGTTATTTATTGCCATGTAATGAATTGCCCCTAAACTCAGTAGCCTAATACAGCAAATACTAATTAACTGGTAAGGTTCTGGTATGGCATGTCTGCTGAGATTGCAGTCGAGGTGCTGGCTAGGGTCCCTGTCATTTGAAGGTCTGACTGGGCCGGGATGATCTGCATCCGAGGGGCCTCACACGGGTATGGCCAGGAGGCTTTCATTCCCTGCCACCTGGATCTCTCTGTAGGACCGCTTGGATGGCCTCACGACGTGGCAGCTGGTTTCCCCTGGAGCGGGCCATCTAGGAGAGCGGGAGAGCAAGGGACAGCCACATGCCTCTTGCGATGGAGTCCTGAGACTTCTGGTCGCTTCTGCCCCATTCTCTTCATTAGAAGAAAGTCACTGAGTGCAGTCTACCCTCAAGGGGTGGGGAATCAGACTCAGCCTCCCTTTATATTCTTTCAAATATTCTTTCTTGTATTTGAAAGAATTTGTGGACTGTTTTTGAAACCACCACACCTAGTAAGTGGTGGGATTGGGATTCGAACCCCGGGCAGGTTGGCTCTGTCTGGTCTCCCAAGGCCTGGATAGCAGAGCAGGAGAGCAAAGCAAAGTTGCTCCAGTCCCAAGCCGGAGCGTTAAATCGTGGTGGGCTCTAATCTTACCTGTTTTCTGAGGCGCCCCACATTCTCCACCCAGCCCCTGGTTTGGGGCTGACAACCCCTTGCCGTTGGCCTAGGGGCTCTGCGGCTTGTGGCTCAGCCATGAACGTGTGGGGGTTTCCATGGGCCCGGGTGCTCACAGCAGCAGTCACTGGGTGGCGCTAGGCTTCCACCTTTAATAAAACCAGTCTTCACAGGAGGTCCTTCGCCAGGATATCGTGCCCTCGTCCCCAAGTTTATCGGGTTGGTGCCAGTCTGTAGTCCTAGGATTGTAGGCTGGACCCTAAAACCATAGGAAACGGTGGTCAATAAAGATAACCCCCTCTATGTTCTATAAATGACCTCATGGAGGCCCCATTCTCAGTAGGAAACCACAACCGCAAAACAACACAGCAAAACCCCAAACTGCATGCATGTGTACGTACACACACACACACACACACACACGGACACACACACACACGGACATACACGGGGACACAAACACGGACACATGCGGACACACACACGGACATACACACGGACACACGGACATACAAACATACGGACACACACACGTACACACATGGACACACACACGGACACACACACGGACATACATGGACACACACACATGGACATACACACACACGGACACACACATACACGGACATACACACACACACTCTCACCTTGTCCACTCAAGGCACTTTCCTCCTTTAAAATGGCATCTTTCAAGTGAATGCAGAGTCTCTGGGGTAAAAGACCATTTCGAGGTTTCTCTCCCCTTCCCCTTCCCCTTTCTACTGTTAAGCATCCACCTCCCCACCCCGCAAGGAAATCTGGTCGTGTGGAGCCTCCATCACCTCCTAGAAGCAGGGGTCCGACTCTGTGTAGTCCTCTCTTGCTGGCTTTGGGCCACGGGCCTCTGACCTTGCTGTGTCTGTGGCTGAAACGTCCCCGTCTAGGGTGAGTCAGGAGGGGTTCCCTCCCCTTAGCACTGTGACTTCCTTCCCAGGTGTTCCACAGGTGCTGCTGGTCCCTGGGCTATGGCAGCTTCTCTCCTCTCCTGCCTTGCTGGGGGGGGCTGTCTCAGGATTCCTAGTGGGAAGCGGGGCACAGGTGGTTTTTAGCACCCCTGTCCCTGCAAACATGGTGTTTTTACCTTCTCAGCTGGGTCTCTTCTTAGGAACCTGAAGAGTACCTTCCCTTGGGCTCTTTCTCTAAACTCCTTTCACCAGGCAAAGGGCAGCCCCCTTCTTGGAGGAGAGACATTTCCCTTATGTTAAATCGGCCTGCCTTCCTTGCAACATATGGATTATAGACCCTTCAGACAGGGCTCTTGATAGATGTGGGTGGGGTTCCCTGGGCTGGGGCATTCACCATAACTGTGGGGGGAAGCTTTGGGAATGTGGGCATTTTTTTTTCTCCTCCTCTCTGAACAAAGCCTGACTTTCAAGCCAATTGCCTGGCTAAGGACCCGAAGTAATTTAACTTAAAACTCGCTGCTGAGTAGAGAGCCCGTTGGCCTGGATGGGGTCTCTCATCCTCCTGAAGTAGTGGGTGCCCCAATTCAAAGTGTGCGAAGCCTCGTGTCATTGGAGAACTCCAGATTAATGGGACTAAAAATAAATTTAATGTTAATAACCCCATCATATCTGTGGCTGGGTAGCCTGGGCCCCGGACTGTCCTCATGGCTCTCCTCTGCAATCTCTAATTATTCTCCTGGAAATTGGGCTTTCTCCGGCACTGACCCCACGGCACCCCAGTGAATAAGCCTCCAGTGGGTCATGTGACATTGGTGGGAGAGCGGCTGTCTGGCTTAAAGACAGCAGCAGTGTGTCCTGGGACTCTGCTCTCCTGAACCCTCTGACCCCTCAGCCATTATTCAGTCTCTTGCTCAAGAGGGAGATGGTGTTGAGACACCGGGGACTCTGGCTTCTAAGCCAGGCCTTCTAGGATAGGGTTTGGCTCCTGTCTCTCGCCAGCCACAGTTTCTCTCCTGGCCTGGCTGCTGACCCCAAGGCTCTTCCTCCAGATCCAGTCCTCCAGACGGGTCTCGGGCCCCTATTGTCCTCAGCAGCCCCTGCTGGAACCGGCTTTCTCTGGCCAGAGGTTCAATATAGAAGTCAGAGTCAGAGTCCCGGCCTTTCCCTTTCCCCTTTTAGCTGGTTCTTCAAAGTCTACAGTGAGATATTTGTCTTTAGGGCTCAGATCGTGGCCTTGGGGCGGGGGGGGTATCTTGGCTTAGCCTTAATTATGCAAACTTGCTGATAGATATCTAATTTTCATAGAGTCTCCTAGTGATTCTGCAGAGCAGTGAAGGCACTTAAGATTAAATCAGTGTCAAACCCACAATGAGCTGTCCCTTCACACCCACGAGAACGGCCACAATCAAAAAGACCGATACTAACACGTGTCGATGAGGATGTGGAGAAATTGGAACACCCCGCCTGGGTGTTTGAAGGGAAAGAAGGAGTGAAACCTTCTAGCCTGTACAGGGTTTCTTTTTTCGGGTGATGGTTGCACAACTCTGTGAATATACTGAAAACCATTACTTTTTACTTTACCCACCTTAGGTGAATGGTTTGGTATATGATATGTGATGTATATATGCGAGAGACCTTTCCCTTCTGTTAAATCCTCTTGCCTTGCAATAATGTGGAGATCTGCATCATCTAAGAATTTACAGAAAAGAAGGATCAACTTACTTGGTAACAAGTGGCTTAAATTTGAGTTGTTAACACTCTTCTCCATTTAGATTTCCTTCAGGTTCCCAGACCGTTGCTTTTCCAAATCGAGTGGCCGTCAACTGGAGCTTTAGGCAAACGATGAGCACACAGGGGCTGTTCACCTCTTTGGTCTCTGCTCTTAGAACTGGTGCCCGGAGCTGCCGTGGAGTGTGGCAGGGTGCTGGCCCACCTCACCCACCACCCCATCTGCATCCTGAAAGGAGGCTACGAACGCTTCTCAGCCATGTACCACTTCCTCCGGACACAGAAGATCATCTGGATGCCACAGGTGAGGCAGGGTACTGAGCCCAGGCAGGCTCGGATGGAAGCATGGTCTCCCCCTGGTTGACCAAGGGATGGGGAGCAGGATAGGGGAAAGAGGAGTTGGGCGACATGGGAATGATGGACGGGATGGAGACTGTGCTTAGGAAATGGACCTGGGGCAGCCAGGAGGTCCAGGCCACGAGGGTGAATTTCTCATCTCTGGATGCAGGCCAGAGTCAGCACGGTGGTGAAGAGGTGGGGCCCGTCCAGAGGGCAGGGGTTCCAGGGGGTGCTCTGGATGTCAGGCTGTCATCAAAGACAGGCAGGGGTGCCACAATTTGAGGCTGCCTGTCCATTCTCAGCTGTCTGGACCCACAAGCCCAGAGGACACAAAAAGGACAAGCTAGCATCCTGCCTATGAGGAGTTCTTGGCTAGCGGGAGAGACAAGGGGCACCCCAGGTGAGGTGAGGCCCCTCCTGGAGCCAGACCAGAAGGAGGAGGAACTTGCTAGGAAGAGAGGTGGGTGGAGGGTGGCTGAGGCAGGCACGGGGTGGCCATGGGGTGGCCATGACCGACAGGCAGGGGCTGGTCCCTGGAGGGCATCATACAGCAGGGGGCTTATTGAAGAGTCTGAATGCAGTGGGATGTAGACATGTGGGGGCTTCATTCTTTCTAGTAATTACCTTTGGCTCTTTGCCCTTAGCAGCATCTTGGGCACATTCCAGAAATTCTGACCACTTTTAAGCTAATCATAAAATGAGAGGGGAAATGTGTATATCAACTGGATCTTTCAGAGATACAGAATGAAATATTTATGGGGTAAAACAATATGACGTCTGGCTTTTCAGAATAATCTGGGGTGTGTTGGGAAGTGGGTGAGGATAGAACTAAAATAAACCGGCCATTAGTTGATGATATTTGCAAATGGGTGATCGACCCAGGGGTTTGTTATACTATTCTCTCTACTTTTGCATATTTTAAAAATAATTTCTTAAAAAAGAAGAAAAGTGATCAGGCCGGTACAAGCGAGGCTAGTTTAGCCTTCCAATCTCAGATCTGGATTAAGTCTCATCTCTTCCCATCCCCCAGAGCTGGGCAGTCTTCAGTTTGCTGGGGTGGGAGTGGCCAGGGGTGTGGGTTAGCTGCAGGGACCTCTCCTCTCTTCCTTGCTCCTGGGCCTGTGACTTCGGTGCTGGGGGTCCAGGGTGGGGCCTGTCTTGTGGGACTGGCTGCCCGTCAGCGGTGGGGCCAGGCCTTCTCACTCTGTTCCAGCCCGGTTCTGTATGTTGCTGGTGGCCTTAGCTGCTGGTTTCCTTGGGGCCCGGTTTACGGGCCCCATCTGCTACTAAGAATCTTTCAAAGAAAACCATCCGAGACTTCCTGCCAGGAGCACCCCTAATTCCTTGTTTTACTTTGGCAGTCCATGACCCCCTGACCACATCTGCCCTCCTTCACACTATGATTTTCAGCTCCACTGGTGTCCCCCCAGTCTCCCTGTCCTGCCAGGCACTGCTCACTCCTAGAGGAGCACCCCTTACTGGCTTTTCCTTGTGCAAAATAAGTATTTCTGCAAACCTCACCCTGCTGATAACTCACCTCCTTCCCTTTGGAAAACAAGCTTTAGTAAGGTTCAGTAGCCTGTAAGTAAGTTCATCAGTAAGTTTGTGCACGTATTTAAATGTACATTTTGGTCAGTGTCGACATGTGTATACCCCTGAGACTTGCCCTCGCCCCATCTCAGGTAGACTGGGAAGAGGGGTGCGTGGTGGATGGTGGTGGCAGCTAGCAGGGTTCTGCCCTAGGTGTCTGTGGCCCTCCTTAGAGTGTAGGCACCTAGTATTTGTCGCTCCGTGCTTTGGGACCTTTGTTAGTAGTTCAGGGGCACGAGTGAAAGCCCCACTCCCCTCTGCTATGTGCTCTGAGACAGTGGAAAGCAGGGGTGTCCCTGCTGCTCCCCAAGGAACTCCTTCTAGGAGGGCGGGTGGCGGCGCTGAATGTGGCCTTTAGACAGAGTGACTTCTCATTTCCTCTGCTTTACACGTGGCCTCCCTTAAATAAATTTCACTTGGAGCAAAAGGTTCGGGGACCAAAACGTGAAGCCCACACCAGAGAGAGATGGTGGTGAGCCCCGGGGTGCCTGGTGCTGTCAGATGGCACTTGAGAAAGTTCACCAGCGATCGTGGTGTGGAAGGCAGACCCGTGGGGGCTGCCAGGGGTTTCTGGGGGAGGCGGAAGGCCGCGATGGTGAGGAGAGGACAGATTCAGGAAACACTTGGGTAGTGGCACTGATTAGACACAGGAGGCGGGGGGGGGGGGGGGGGGGGGGGGGGGGGCAGGGGGGGGGGGGG